>NW_016826017.1:31942-40728 GCF_001698545.2 Rhinopithecus bieti
CTCTGTCACCCAGGCTGGAGTGCAATGGCACTATCTCGGCTCATTGCCTGCTCCGCCTTCCAGATTCAAGGGATTTTCCTGCATCAGCCTCCCAAGTAGCTGGGATTACAGACTCCCTCCACCACACCTGGCTAATTTTTGTATTTTTAGGAGAGACGGGGTTTTGCCATGTTGGCTAGGCTGGTCTTGAACTCCTGACCTCAGGTGATCCACCTGCCTCGGCCTCCCAAAGTGCTAGGATTACATGTATGAGCCACCATGCACAGCTGCTATTGCATTTTCAGAGTTCCTTATATATATTGAAAATTAACCCCACATCAGATATATGGTTTGCATATATTTTATCCTGTTTTATAGATGGTCTTTTTATTCTGTTAATTATTTCCTTTGCTATACAAAGTTTTTTTAGTTTGATTCAATTCCACTTGTCTATTTTTGCTTTTGTTGCCTGTGCTTTTGGTGTCATGTCTAAAAAATACATGGCCCAAACAAATGTCATGGAGATTTTCCACTATGTTTTCTTTTACTAGTTTTACAGTCTCAGGTCCTTCATTTGAGTTTTTGATCTAGTTTAGGTTAAGTTTTATAAATGGTAAAAAAAATAAGGATCCAGTTTACTTATTTTGGATGTGGATATTCAGTTTTTCCAACACCATTTATTGAAGAAACTGTCCTTTTCCCATTGTGTATTGTTGGAATCCTTGTCAAAGATCAGTTGACCATTGATGTAAGGATTTGTTTTTGGGCTCTATTCTGTTCTATTCATCAAGTTATATGTCTTTGTGTCAGTACCATACTGTCCTTATCATTGTGGCTTTTTACTACATTATGAAATCATTGAGTGTGATGCCTCCAGTTTTGTTCTTCTTACTCGAGATGTCTTTGGCTATTTGGGGGTATTTTTGGTTCCCCATGAATTTTAGGACTTTTTTTTCTATTTCTCTAAAAACTGTCTTTGGGATTCTGATAGAGATTATATTGAATCTGTAGACCACTTTGTGTAGTATAGATATTTTAACAATATTAATTCTTCCAATCCATGAAAACAGGATGTCTTCCCATTTAAGTCTTCAATTTTGTTCATCAACAATTTANTTATTATTATTATTATTATTATTATTATTATTATTTTAGAGTCTTGCTCTGTCACCAGGCTGGAATGCAATGGCACAATCTTGGCTCACTGCAACCTCCACCTCCCGGGTTCAAGTGATTCTCCTGCCTCAGTCTCCCGAGTAGCTGGGACTACAGGCACACGCTACCACACCCAGTTAATTTTTGTAGTTTTAGTAGAAACAGGGTTTCACAATGTTGGCCAGGATGGTCTCGATTTCTTGACCTCGTGATCCACCCGCCTTGGCCTCCCAAAGTGCTGGGATTACAAGCGTGAGCCACCGTGCCTGGCGCGATTTTATTTTTTATTAGCTATCACCCATTATGAAAGTAGTTTTCTGTATTTCTTTCAGTTCTTCCAGATTTTGCATATTTTAAAGCAAATTTAAAGATCCTTACACATTTAGAATTGTTTTATTTTCTAAGTGGATTGATCTTTTCATGATTTTGTGGTATTCCATTTTATGTCTAATAATGCTTCTTGCCTTAAGGTCTACTTTGCTATTAGTAGAGCTATGCCAGCTTTCTTTTAGTTAATGTTTACATAATATTTTTGTTCCATTATTTTACTTGTTTTCAGCTTTTATTTTGGATTCAGCGGGTACATGTACAGGTTTGTTACACGGATATAGTGTATGATGCTGAGGTTTCGGGTATAGATGATCCTGTTAACTAGGTAGTGAGCATAGTACTCAATCGTTAGTTTTTCAGCCCACTACCCCCTCCCTCCTTCTCCCATCTTGTAGTCCTCAATGTCCATTGTTCCCGTCTTCATGTCCATATTTACTCAATGTTTAGTTCCCACATGTAAGTGAGAACATGCAGTATGGCTTTCTGTTTCTGCATTAATTCGCTTAGGATAATGACCTCCAGCTCCATCTATGTTGCTGCAAAGGACATGATTTATTTTTTTTTTTTAGGCTGTGTAGTATTAATATTTCATCTTGTATATGTATCACATTTTTTTTTATCCAATCGACTGTTGATGGGCACCTAGGTTGATTTCATGTCTTTGCTAACGTGAATAGTGCTGTGATGAACATATGAGTGCAAGTGTCTTATCGGTAGAATAAATTATTTTCCTTTGGGTATATACCCAGTAATGGAATTGCTGGGTTGAATGGTAGTTTTAAGTTCTTTGAGAAATTGCCAAACTACTATCCACAGTGGCCAAACTAATTTCCATTCCCACCAACAGTATGTAAGTGGTCCTTTTCCTCCACAGCCTTGCCAACATCTGTTTTTTTGTTTTGTTTTGTTTTGTTTTGTTTTCTAATCACCATTCTGACTGGTGTGAGATGGTAACTCACTGTGGTTTTGATTTGAATTTATCTGATGATTAGTGGTGATTAGTATTTTTTCATGTTTGTTGGATGCATGTATATCTTCTTTTGAGACGTGTCTGTTCATGTCCTTTGTCTATTTTTTAATTGAATTATTTGGGGTTTTTTTTGCTTGTTGATTTAAGTTACTTGTAGATTCTGGATATTAGACCTTGGTCAGATGCATAGTTTGCGAATATTTTATCCCATTCTATATGTTGTCCGTTCACTCTGTTATAGTTACTTCTGCTGTGCAGAAGCTCCTTAGTTTAATTAGGTCCAATCTGTCAATTCCTGGTTTTGTTGCAATTGCTTCTGGGGACTTAGCCATAAATTCTTTGCTAAAGCTGATGTCAAGAAGGTTATTTCCTAGGTTTTCTTCCAGGATTTTCATAGTTTGAAGTCCTAAATTTAAATTTTTGGTCTATCTTGAGTTAATTTTTGTACATGGTGAAAGGTAGGGGGTCCAGTTTCATTATTCTGCATATGGCTAGCCAGTTATCCCAGAACCATTTATTGATAGGGAGTCCTTTCCCTATTGCTTATTTTTGTCAACTTTGTCAAAAGTTGATCAGATGGCTGTAGTTGTGCAGATTTCTTTCTGGATTCTCTATTCCATTCTATTGCTCTATCTGTTTTTGTGCTAGTATCATGCTGTTTCAGTTACTATAGTCTTATAGCGCTTATAGAATAGTTTGAAGTTGGTTACCATGATGCCTCCAGCTTTGTTCTTTTTGCTTTAGGACTGCTTTGGCTATTCAGGCTCTTTTTTGGTTTCATATGATTTTAGAATAGTTTTTTTTCTCTTTCTGTGAAAACGACATTGGTAATTTTGACAAGAATAGTACTGAATCTGTAAATTGCTTTGGGAAGTATGGCCAGTTTAATGATATTGATTTGTCCTATCCATGAGCATGTTCCATATTTTGTAAGCAACATTTTAAAAAATCCATATTGTCAAACTTTGTCTTTTAATTAGAGCATTGGTCCATTTACACTTAATGTAATTGTTCAATTACTATCTTATTTTCTATTATTTCCATGTGTTTGTGTTCCTTTTTCTATCCTTTTAACCTTAATTCAGAATGAAACAATTAATTATTCTCTATATTTTTATCTATTAGTTTTTTATGTATACATTATTTTACTATCATTTCACTGGTGTCTTTAAGGTCATGGTTCTCAAAATGTGGTCCAGGGGCTTCTAGGGATGCCCAAGAGTCCTTCAGGAGTCTGAGATAACAACTATTTTTATTAATAATGTTAATATATTTTGCTCTTCCTCCCCTTTTCTTTCATGACTATATAATGGAATGCTCCAGAGCCTCCACTGGGTGTGATATCACAACAGATTGAATACAATAGCAGATATGAGGATAAAACCGTTTTCTACTAAGCCAGATATTTAAACAATTTTCAGAAACATAAAAACAACACTATTACTGTCACTAGATTTTTTTGTTTTGAATAATAGTTATTTTTCATATAATTTATATAATTTGTGTAATAGGCTTATTGGTTTACTGCTTTTGTACTCTTTTTTGTTTGTTTATTTATTTATTTTTAGAGCTGGGTTCTTGCTCTATTTCTGGGCTGAAGTACAGTGGTGTGATCATAGCTGACTGCAGCCTCGAACTCCTGGGCTCGTTATTCTCCTGCTTCAACCTCCTGAGTATCTGGGACTACAGACATGCACCACCACATCTAACATGCTGTTATTTCCAAATGAATAAATGAATAAATGCTTTTTAAAACTTCTCAGTTTTAATTTCTAATATGACAAATATTAACAAATGCAACTCACAAAACAAAAGTTCATTGGAGTCCTCAATAATTTTAAGAGTGGAAAAGGTCCTGAGACTACAATGAGAATCACAGCCCTAGAATCACTTGCCTCCTTGATTTCATGAAGTTTAATATAAATTAGTAGTTTAACTTCTTCCTTGATAATGTTATGACCTAATAGTAGTTTATGTCCATTTCTGTTTCAGTCCTTTGTATTGTTGTTATGCATTTTAATTCTACCTATTTTTTTAACCACACAAGACTTTATTATTAACTTTTTGTACAGTCAATATTAACTTATACTTACTAAGATATTAATCTTTCCATTGTTCTTCATCCTTTCCTGAATTTATATGTTTTGGTAAGTAATGCTTTCTCTGCTACCTGATTGAGTTCTGGACATTATGTTTGAGAAACTACTGGGCATTGTACATTAAAAATTATAGCAATTCTGGATGATATTATTCTCCTATAGAGTGGATTCATTCTGGCCTCTGGTGGGCAGTCTGTTTAAGAACAGAGTGCCTTGATCCAATCTGGGACTAAGCTGAGTTTTGCTTGGGTTGCAAGATTTTTTCTTTTTTTCTTTTGGAGTTTCAATCTAAATTTTGTGTTAGGCCTGGGGTATAGCTTGTTAGGGATCTCAACTAAGAGCAGCTGTGTTTACTAGAACCTCTCCTGTTTTGTGGAAACTCAGAACTAAGAAACTGCTTGAAAACTTGGCTCTACTGTTCAGTAGCTTTCTACTTAGCTTATTACTTAGGCTGTTGCTTCACACAACAGATGAATTCAGCAAATGTTCATGGTGGAAAATAGCAGAATGTCCAGCTCACTTTACTTTCTCTCTTCTCTCTGGGCTGAGATGTTGGTCATTAAAGTTCTGGTTCTCTTAACAGCCTCAAACTCCATTTATTTACTTATCTATTTGGTCCAATTATTATTTTTTGAATTTTACTTTAAGTTCTGGGATACATGTGCAGAATGTGAAGGTTTGTTACATAGGTATAAGTGTGCCATGGTGGTTTGCTGCACCTATCAACCTGTCACCTAGGTTTTAAGCCCCACATGCATTAGCTATTTATCCTGAAGCTGTCCCTCCCATCCACCCCATCCCCCGACAGGCCCTGGTGTGTGTTGCTCCCCTCCCTGTGTCCATGTGTTCTCATCATTCAGCTCTCACTTATGAGCGAGAAGATGTGGTGTTTGTTTTTCTGTTCCTGTGTTAGTTTGCTGAGGATGATGGCTTCCAGCTTCATCCATGTCCCTGCAAAGGACATGATCTCATTCTTTTGTATGGCTGCATAGTATTCCATGGTGTATATGTACCATATTTTCTGTATCCACTCTATCATTGATGGGCATTTGGGTTGGTTCCATGTCTTTGCTATTGTAAATAGTGCTGCAATAAACATACGTGTGCATGTATCTTTATAGTAGAATGATTTATATTCCCTTGGATATATACCCAGTAATGGGATTGCTGAGTCAAATGGTATTTCTAGTTCCAGGTCCTTGAAGAATTGCCACACTGTCTTTCACAATGATTGAACTAATTTATATTTCCACCAACAGTGTAAAAATGTTCCTATTTCTCCAAAGCCTCGCCAGCATTTGTTGTTTCTTGACTTTTAGTAATCGTCATTCTGACTAGTGTGAGACAGTATCTCACTGAAAAATATGGAACGCTCACAAATTTGCTTGTCATCCTTGTGCAGGGGACATTTTAATCTTCTCTGTATCATTCCAATTTCAGTATATGTACAGCCAAAGTGAGAACAAACTCCATTTATTTTTCTTCTAGTCTTGTGAGTTTGCCAAAAACTCTGTTGCTTCTCTCCCTCCTATCCAGAGCCCTCTGCCTCACTTGCCAGTCTCTCTCTCTATATCATAAGAGGCAAATGTCCCAGAGGGAAAAGCCACTTGTAGCCCATTAGTGTATCTCTCTGTGCCTCTATTTTCTGAGGTTTTGGTCCCTCAACTTCTAGTTGTCTTGGCAATTTTCAAATGCCCTCTAATTGTCCCCTGTGCATACATAAACCTATAACAAGATAATCTACCATAGTAGGCCAGTGGAAGTCTGGATATCAACCAGGCCGTCTCCTTAGGATGAGCTCATCATTTCTGCTCCTTCACCTCAAGTCGCAGCAGTGTCCAATAATTTTAAGATGAGATTATTATAAGCATAGACACTAAGGACTGACTTTCATTCCTGGCTTCTTTGTTTACCAGCTTTGTGTATCTTTGAAGATCATTTATTTTTTCTAAGCCTTAGTTTCCTCATCTGTAACATGCAGCTGATCATATAAGCTATCTAGAAGGCTTGTGAGAATGAAATAAAATAATCCACAAATACATTACAGTGCTTGGCAAGTAGTATGTGTTAGATAAATAGTAACTACTATTAGTATCTGTAAATTTTATGTAAGCACAATCATTATGGGGTATTAAATATAACAAATTAAATGTAAATTACTTATATTCCTTTACAATGAATATTATTAAATAGATAAAAGCTGAGTTAGAATAAGTGAAAGATAGTTTTAATGGATTTATATAATGTATTTTAATTTGTTTTGTTACCTCAATTTCATCACCTATAAATAATCTACCAATGACATCTTTGGCCCCAGAACCTAATAATGCTTAGGTGAGCTATATATATTAACACCCTCATCCTCAAACTGTAGTTTTATGTTAAAAGTTTTTGTAGTTAATTATAAACAGATAATCAAACTCCTTCCCTTCTCCTTCCACATATCCCAAATAACATTTCAATGTTATTTTATTTTATTTTATTTTTTGCTTGGTTTAAAAAATAATTGGCTATGGTGAGAGTGGAGAGGGTTTTCTAAACGTAGAATATGTGCTATAATTCGGGTTGTCCTCTGTCCCAGCCCATCTGGAATCTTGCCTGAGTCTTAGCCTGAGGCACTGTAATGACATGAGTAAAAGCTAAAAGGGCTGTTTCATTCCAGTCTCTTAAGTGGATGAGAATGCCTTGCATCAGCAGCAGTGGTGCCAGCCACTCCTGCAGAGACAGTAGGAGGCAGTAGACTGTGCCCGTGGTTTCAGTAGCAACAGACAAAGCCAGTGCCCTTGTTGCAGATATTAGCTCCATCCAAAATGAATAGTGGCAGACTTGATGCTAATATGGGTAAACATTGGAACTTGAAGCAGTGTTTCTGGCAGGCACGAGCATCAGTTGCCTCCTTGGTGGGATTGTGACTTTCTGGCATTAGCGTTTGTAGGATACCTGGTCAAAGAGACAGGAGTAGAAAGAGGGTTGGGGAAAGGAGGATGGTGAATGCCACAGCATAGCTAAAGAACACATGGGAAATTCTCCTTGTGGACCCCCAGAGCTATTTGGAAGATGTATGAAGGGGGTTGCAATTTCTAGAGTAGGTAGAGGTAGAGTCATGCTTTGTGACTGTCATTGTAATATGTCATTATCCCTCGGCTAGAGTAGCTTAGGAAATACAGAGCTTAAGAATAATAATCGTGGTAATAATAACACAGGAGCTACTATAGTTTTCCAAATACATCAACAAAATATAGAGAACTGCCATGCATGCTAATGTTCACCATTCATTTAGCTCCCAGGTTCCAAAGGAAACAGGTAAGTATATTAGATGTAACATTAACGAAATATGATTTTTTTTAAGGACAATGAACCAGAAACTGGAAGACCCTCATGGGAATGTTTAATTATGGGCATAACCCCTATGGTAATTGTTTTTGGATGCAGATTAAAAACCACTTAAGAATGTATCTCATTGTTTTAAGATCATAGCTCAGTTTCGGACCAAAATGGTGTTGTTACACTGCTTGTTTACCCACCTTTCTACACTTTGGGTTTCTATAAGGCAAAATCAACAAATGATAACATTTGATGTTGCCAAACCTGAATTTTACCCTCAAAGAGTAAATAAATTTAAAGATATGCATCACAAACTACGAAGAATTTCTCAAAAAGGAGTACTAGGGAAGTAATTTGACTGGTACAATTCTCCATTATATAAGAAAGTCTTTTGTAGTTATTGCTTAAAAATCCCTCAGGCAAATTGATTTCTTATAGCTCATATCTTTTCAAATACCACATCAATTCACTAAGTGTCTTTGAATTCTTACTTTGTGCAAGATAGTAATGAAATAATCAGAGAAATGGATTTAGAATTGCAACTGTAATAAGTCCTGGAAAGAGAGCTACATAGCACCATGAAAACGTATCTTTGTCTGAGAGGTCATGAAAGGCTTGTTAGGGGAAGTCCCACTTAAATTCAGAAATTAAAGATGACGTCAGGTGCCTTAGCTTAAGAATTATTATTAAGCCCATTTACAGGCATATGGCTCACACCTGTAATCCCAGCAGTCTGTGAGTCTGAGTCAGAAGGATCACTTGAGCCCAAGAGTTTGAGATCAGTCTTGACAATGTAGAGAGACCTTGTCTCTACTAAAAATAAAAAAAAAAATCACCAGGCATAGGGGCTCACACATGTGGTCCCACTATATGGGAAGTTGAGGCGGGAGGATTGCTTAAGCACAAGAAGTAAAGGCTGCAGTGAGCTG
>NW_016826017.1:43348-57153 GCF_001698545.2 Rhinopithecus bieti
AGTGGCCGGATCTCAGCTCACTGCAAGCTCCGCCTTTCGGGTTCACGCCATTCTCCTGCCTCAGCCTCCCGAGTAGCTGGGACTATAGGCACCCGCCACCTCGCCCGGCTAGTTTTTTGTATTTTTTAGTAGAGACGGGGGTTTCACCGAGTTAGCCAGGATAGTCTCGATCTCCTGACCTTGTGATCCGCCCGTCTCGGCCTCCCAAAGTGCTGGGATTACAGGCTTGAGCCACCGTGCCCGGCCGATTTAATGAAAATTTATACTGCCCTCAGCTGGGTCCTCAATACCACTCAGTTGTCTCTTAACTAATATTTTATTGCATCCTCAGGATTTATTATAAGCTTTTCAATTGAAAACAATATCCACTATAACTCCACTATCCTCACTCATAGATCATACCTTCTATTTTTTGCAAAAGATTGAGGCAATTTGATGTAAAATTTTTCAGTATATCTCTTTCATGCTCCCATTGCTTCTTTATATTTCTTCTATTAACAACTATCTTAGGTCTTTAAATATCCTCTTTCCCGCCCAACTCAAAAGAAAAATGAGCCCCTTTCTTTCCAAAGTTAGTTCCTCTGTCTTTACCCTTATTCACTCTTAACTTCCTTTAGGATCATGCTCCTCTGTCTGAAATGTTCAGTTTCTTCATCTGTGTTGTTGTCTTCTTCTTTACATATAGTTCTAATCAATGATTGCTCAACCTAAAACAACATCAAATGAAGCAAAACCAAACGCTGATATGGTATTACTAGTCCCTGAAGCTGCCACCCATCTTCTTATACAATGATGCCAATAACAACAATAATTTCTGATAAGAGCTCCTGACGCTGAGCTAAGTGCTTTAAACATTGCTTCATTTCAGCCTCACCAACACCTCCTGTGGAGTGGAGTGTTTTTGTCCCATTTTACAGATGAGGAAACTGAGGTTTTGGTTTAATATTTGTTCTACTTCCTGGTAGTCCATTTATTCATCAGCTTCTTCTAATCTTAATTCTACTCTACCCATTCTAATGAAGCAGCTTTGTCAATGATTTACTAATTTCAAATTCAACAGGCTTATCCAGTTATCAATTTCACTGCTACATTTGCTTTTTATTTGATGCTATCTACTGAGACCTTTGATGTGGGCATTCCTGAGGGTTTAGTCTTTGGTCCTTTTCTCTTCTTACACTTTCACAGTTATTAATTAATGTCACTGATCTGAGTGACTCTAAACTCTATGTCTCTATCCCAGACCTCTCTTTTGAGCTCAAGCTCCATGTATTCAATTATCTAATAAACATTTGTACCTACATATACCACAGATACCACAAACACAAACAAATTAAAACTAAACAAACCTCTCCTCCTCAACTTTCCCTTCTTTATCCAAAAAAGTCTCTCCTCCTTTTGACTTCCTTTGGGCCAGTCTCCTAATTTGCCTCTCCACCTCTAGGTGTACTTGCCACGGGACACAGGTGTGAGATGAATCTTCCTAAAGCTTAGTTCTGATTATTTCACCCCTGCTGTTTAAAATACTTTCATGTATTTGCATTCCAATCTAAACAAACTAAAACTCCTTATGTGTTCTAGGACATTCACAATTTCTCTATTTTACATTGTTTATACTCTCAGCTTCTGGTTTTCAAATCTGATTTTATATAAGAGTCAACTGGGATCTTACAAAATCTTGACACTTGGGGTTCACCACAAACCAAATAAATTGGAATCTCTGGGTAGGGATTGGCACCTGTAGTTTTAAACACTTTTCAGGTGATTCTAATGTGTAGCTGGGCTTGCGGACTTCTCTAAGCCAACTGCACTGTTTTTTTTCTGCATTTGACCCATGCCTCTTGTTTTTCTACACTTGCTTATACTTTCTCTTTGACAGTTACCCTCTATGTCCACAATCAATATTTTTTTGAGGTATAATTAACAGAGTAAAATGAAAACATTTTAAGTGTTCAGTTTGACAAATTTTAAAATTATTTACATCTATATAACCACCACACAAAATAAGACCATTTTATCACTGCAGGAATTTCACTTATACCCTTTTCCAACTGGTTTTCCTCCCTCCCAGAAACCACTTTTGGACTTCTAAGAATAAAGATTTTGCCTGTTCTTATATGTCATAATATTGTAACCATATTGTATGTACTATTCTTTGTTTGATTTCTTTCAGTAAAATGCCTGAGATTTACCTTTGTTATTTTACATACTGCAGTTGATTATTGTATTTCTGAGTAGTATTCAAATGTGTGAATATACCACAGTTTTTGTATTCATTTTTTGATTGAAGGACAACATTAGGCTGTTTTGATACATTCACTATTTGAAGCCATATAAATTCCTCAAGGCCCACTTCAAATTCTAATTTTGTCATGAAGTCTTTTCTCATTTCCCAGTTATAAGTGATCTCTCCTTACTGTGACCTCCCATAGCATTTTGTGCCTGTCCGAGACAGTGCAGAATGTATAAGAATCAGATAGAGCTGTGTTTAAAAGATGTCTCTATCACAAACTGGCTGACCTTATATAAACTCAGTGTATTTTTTTTTTTTTTTTTTTTTTTTTTTTTTTTTTTTACTCTACAGTAACACATTGCCTACAAATTTACTGACTTAAAAATAACACTAATTTATAAATCTTACAGTTCTGGAGGTCAGAAGTCCTGACACAAGTCTCCCTGGGCTAAAATCAAGGTGTCCACAGGGCTACATTCCTTTTGTATGCTCTGCAGAAATATATGTTCCCTTTCCTTTTCAGCTCCTAGAGACTGTCCATTTTCTTGGCTTGGAGTCTCTTTTCTTTTCTCACATTGTTTCACTCTGACCTTTTTCTCTGTCTCTCTCTTCCACTTTTTAAAACGATTATTATTGCATATACTTGTGGAGTACAATGTGATGTTTATACATATACATTGTGGAATGATAAATCAAGCTAATTAATATATCATTGCCTCACATGCTAATCATTATTTTTTTGTGGTGAGGACAATGAAAACTTACTCTTTTAGAAATTTTCAAGTACACAGTACAGTATTGTTGACTGTAGTCACCGTACTGTACAACAGAGCACCAGAATGTATTCCTCCTGACTGAAACTTTATACTCTCTGATTAACTCTAGCCATTTCTTCCCTGCCCCACTCCCCCAAACCCATGATAACTACCATTCTACTCTCTGCATTGTTTGACTTTTTTATATTCCACATGTAAGTGAGATGATGCAGTATTTGTCTTTCTGTACCTGGCTTATTTCACTCAGTATTATGTCCTCCGGGTTCATCTATGTTGTCACAAAAGACAGGATTTCCTTCTTTGTTAAAGCTGAATAGTATTCTATCGTGTACATGTACCATATTTTTTTATCCATTCATCCATTGATGAACATTTAACCTGTGGTTATATTAGGCCCATTTAGATAATCCAGGACTGGCAACTTTAATTCCTTCTGTAATCCTTAGTAGCCCTTTGCGATGTAACATATCACATTCCCAGGTACCAGAGGTTAAAATGCGGATAGATATCTTTGGGAAGGTAGCATTATTCTGTCTACCATATTCAGTTAAATTCTGGGATTGTTTCCTTATCTAGAAAATGAGATGAATACTGCCTACTTTATAGGACTGTAGTGAGGATAAAATGAAATCAGCTAACATATGTAAATTGCCTAGCACACTTCCTGGAAAAACACAGCAGTATTATTGATTCAACAAATATTTGAGACCCTGCTTTGAGCTAGGCACTATTGTTGGTGCAGGTAATGCAGTAAGAAAACAGAACAAATATCTGCTTTATGCAGTTGATATTTTAGTTGGATGAGACAGGTAATAGCCAATTAAACAGCAAATATATAGAATTTTAGAAAGTGAAGTGATGTTGAGAAAAATAAAGCAGAGTACAGGGATAGAAAGAGATAGATGTTATTTTATATCAGATGATCATAGATAGCCTTTATGATAAGGTGATATTTGAACAAAGTCTTCAAGGAGGTGAGGCAGGGAGCCACAGTGATATCTGGATATCTGAAGAATGAACGTTATAGGCAAAGGGAACAGCAAGTACATACAAAGATTCAGAAGTGGAGCAGGTCATCCCAGTGAGCTGTATTGGGGTCCTCAAGGAGGTGAAAGGTAGGAGGTGAGGACAAAGAAACAGGAGAAGTTATTATGATTATTCTGTTGTCTGCTGCCTTACCACTTTGTAGGGTGCTTTGAGGGCATGAACTTTATCTATTTTGTGATAAGAACTGTAAAAATTTACTCTCAGCAATATTGAAATGTAACAACATTCAGTTATAAAGTATATTCAGCATGTTATCAATCTTTAAAATAAAACCAATCATTCCTGTCTTTTTGATGTTGCATGCCTCTCAGCTTAGCACAATGCCCGACACATGGTAACTGTTCAAGGTAACTTTGTTATATGGACTGTTATTATACATACTATATAAATAAGTCATATTTAAATAAGTCACTTGGTTCTCCTATTCCTTTATTAATCTAAATTGTGTTTAGTCATATATCATAGAAAGAAAATGTTCTCCTACCCAACTGTATAACCCACTACTCTCCATTTTGGTGAATGACTTTGCATAGGAAAAACCACCTTTTCTTTCCACTTCTAGGTTCCTGGATGTTGTCGGAGCCTGAATGACTGAGTGTATTTAAATTTCTTGCCAAAGAGTAGCCTCAGGCTGTGTTAGTTGCTTTACCTTTTTATTCAAAGGGGCCGAGATGAAGACAAAATATTTATTAATCAGTTTTGTCTGTGCCTCAGAGTCACATGCTCCAGCCCCATTAATTAGGTTGTTCTCTGGATAACATTTTCAGAAGTTTCTAGGAAGCCGGGAGCATTTTCAGAATTTTCTGGGCAGACTTGGAAGTATTGGAAATTTTAAGTTCACATCAGCCCTGTTAGAACTTGTCTGTAGCTAGAGTTGTCAGTTAAAACACAGGATGCCTTGTTAAATGTGAATTTAATATAAATAAAAATAATATCTAATGTAAATGTGTCCCAAATATTATATTCAATATATTTATACTAACAAGAATTTATTTGAAATTTTACCTGACAACGTTATCTGTAAATTGAATTCCTGAAACGTCTGCATCTTGGGACTACTCTATCTGTGACTACTTCAGTTCTAGTCCTAGAATTGCCCATATTTACTGTTTCCATGTTTTCTAATTCATACTATTATAAACTAACTCATCAGGCTTTGTTGCTACCATAAACTGAAATTAGTCTGGTCAATATTCTCAATGACTTCCACAATGCAAAGTCCATTGATTCATTCTCAGCCCTCAGGAGCATTTGCTCAACTGATCACTCCTTTCTCCTTGGTGCACTATATTCCCTTGGTTATATAACACTACCCCCTCCTGGTTTTATTTCTATATAGTAGGTTGCCCCATGTTGATTTCCTTTGCTAGCTCCTTCTCATCTATCCTACCTGTCAACATTGAAGGGATACCATATTTCTCAAAAGCTCAGTCCTCATATCTCTGATCTCTGTTCTCACGCTCCTGTTGATCTAATCCTCTATCACAGTTTTAAATTTCATTTATATGTTAATGAAATGTTGACAACTTCTAAATTTATATCTTTATCTCAGACTTCTCCACAGAGCTCCAAATTCAAATATACAATGCCTACTCAAAACCTCCACTTAGGTGTATAATAGGCATCTCAAAGTAGACATGTCAAAAATGAAACTCCTGTTTGTCTACCTTGCCTCATATAGCCCCACTCCTCCTACAGTTTTTGCCATCTCAATTATTGGGGAGCTCCATCTTTCTAGTCTTCAAGCTTTGGCTCATTTATTTCACTCTTAATTCACAACTAATACCTTAGAAATCACATTAACATTTCCTTAAGATTTATCCAGATTTGACAACTTCTCACTGTCTCCACTGTTACCTTCTTGGTCCACCAGCTGTTGGCTAAATTATTATAATAGCCTTGATATGGTTTGGCTGTGTCCCCACACAAATCTCTTCTTGAATTGTAGCACCTATAATTCCCATGTGTTATGGGAGGGACCCAGTGGGAGATAATTGAATCATGGGGGCGGTTCCCCCATACTGTTCTCATGGTGATCAATAAGTCTCATGAGATCTGATGGTTTTAAAACCATCTTTGGTTCTCCTTTGCCTTCTGTCATGATTGAGAGGCCTCCCCAACCATGTGGAACTGTGAAGTCCATTAAACCTTTTTCCTTTATAATTTACCCAGTCTTGGATGTGTCTTCATTAGCAGCATGAGAACAGACTAATACAGTAATTTGGTACCACTAGAGTGGGATGCTGCTGTAAAGATACCCAAAAATATGGAAGCGACTTTGGAACTGGGTAACAGGCAGAGATTGGAACAATTTGGAGGGTTCAGAAGAAGGCAGGAACATGTGGGAAAGTTTGGAACTTCCTAGATACTTGTTAAATGGCTTTGACCAAAATGCTAATAATGATATGGACAATGAAATCCAGACTGGGGTGGTCTCAGATGGAGATGAGGAACTTGTTGAGAACTGGAATAAAGGTGACTCTTGCTAGTTTTGGGAAAGAGATTGGCGGCATTTTGGCCCTGCGCTAAAGATTTATGGAACTTTGAACTTGAGGGAGATAATTTAGGGTAGCTGACAGAAAAAGTTTCTATGCAGCAAAGCATGCAAGAGGTGACTTTGGTGCTGTTAAAAGCATTCAGTTTTAAAAGGGACATACAGCTTAAAAGTTTGGACATTTTGCAGCTTGATGATGTGATAGGAAAGAAAAACTCATTCTCTAAGGAGAAATTCAAGCTGGCTGCAGAAATTTGCATAAGTAATGAGGAGTCAAACGTTAATCTTCAAGACAATGGAGAAAATGTCTCCAGGGCATGTCAGAGACCTTCTAGGGAGCCCCTGCCATCACAGGCCCAGAGGCCTAGGAGAAAAAAATAATTTCCTGGGCTGAGCCCAGAGTCCTTGTGCTGTATGCAGCCTAGGGACTTAGGGTCCTGCATCCCAGCCACTCCAGCTGTGGCTAAAAGGGGCCAAGATACAGCTCAGGCTGTGTATTCAGAGGGTGCAAGCCCCAAGCCTTGGCAGCTTCCATGTGGTGTTCAGCTTGCTGGAGCAAAGAAGTCAATAATTAAGGTTTGGGAACCTCTGCCTAGATTTCAGAGGATGTATGAAAACGCCTGGATGTCCAGGCAGAAATTTGCTGCAGGGGAGGGACCCTCATGGAGAACCTCTGCTCTGGCAATGCAGAAGGTAAACATGGGGTTGGAGTCCCCACACAAAGTACCCACTGGGGCACTGCCTGGTGGAGCTGTGAGAAGAGGTCCACCGTCCTCCAGACCCCAGAATGATAGATCCACTGACAGCTTGCACTGTGTGCCTGGAAAAGCTGTAGACAGTCAATGCCAGCCCATGAAAGCAGCCGGGAGGGAGGCTGGACCTTGCAAAGCCACAGGAGTGGAACTGCTCAAGACCATGGGAACCCATCTCTTGAATCAGCATAGCATAGATGTGAGACATTAAATCAAAGGAGATCATTTTGGAGCTTTAAGATTTGATTGCCCTGCTGGATTTTGGACTTGCACGGGGCATGTAGCTCCTATGTTTTGGCTAATTCCTCCCATTTGAAATGGCTGTATTTACCCAATGCCTGTACCCCAGTGTATCTAGGAAGTAACTAACTTACTTTTGATTTTACAGGCTCATAGGTGAAAGGGACTTGTCTTATCTCAGATGAGACTTTGGACAGTGAACTTTTGAGTTGATGCTGAAATGAGTTAAGACTTTGGGGAACTGTTGGGAAGGCATGATTGGTTTGAAATGTGAGGACATGAGATTTGGGAGGGGCCAGGGCAGAATGGTATGGTTTGGCTCTGTCCCCACCCAAATCTCATCTTGAATTGTAACTCCCATAATTCCCATGGGCTGTGGGAGGAACCTGGTGGGAGTTAATTGAATCCTGGGGGTGGGTTTTTCCTGTGCTGTTCTTGTGATAGTGAATAAGCCTCATGAGATTTGATGACTTTAAAACAGGGAGTTTGCCTGCACAAGCTCTTTTCTCTTGTCTTTCCCCATGTGAGACGTGCTTTTCACCTTCTGCCATGATTGCAAGGCCTCCTCAGTCACATGAAATTGTAAGTCCAACAAACCTCTTTCTTTTGTAAATTGCCCAGTCTTGGGTGTATCTTTATCAGCAGCATGAAAACAGACTAATACAAGGGTTGAACTAGTGATTTTAAAAGTCTCTTAGAGCCCTAATTTTTTTGGCTTCTAGGAGAGTAATTCCCAACATCAATAGTACTCGAGCAGTTTTCCTGCAGACCAGAAGTGTCCTTTATTCTCTAGCAAGATTTTGAAAACTCAGAGAGAGGGCATTTATAACCTCTTCTTTACCATTCCTAAATCATCAATTCAACATTTTGATAAGTCAACATTTATTGAGAAAATTTAAAATTGTCCAGATATTCCATTGTTGATGCTATACCTTAACATATTAGCAAAGGGTGAACTTCATCTCTTTTTTAACTAACCACTTATTTTACGGGAATATTGATTTGGGTTGTTTGATAAATATGTGAGTGGTCTCATCCTACAGAAGCAAATACCAAGTGTTATTTTAATTTATTTTATTTTATTTTATTTGAGACAGAGTCACGATCTGTCACCAGGCTGGAGTGCAGTGGCACGATCTCAGTTCAGTGCAACCTCTGCCTCTTGGGTTCAAGCAATTCTCCTACCTCAGCCTCCTGAGTAGCTGGAACTATAGGTGTGCACCACCACACTCAGCTAATTTTTGTATTTTTAGTAGAGACAGAGTTTTACCATGTTAGCCAGGATGGTCATGACCTCTTGACCTCGTGATCTGCTTGCCTCAGCCTCCCAAAGTGCTGGGATTACAGGCATGAGCCACTGTGCCCGGCCCATGTGTTATTTTCTTAAAAATGAGTTCAACCTGAACTTTTATAAGTTTATTGTTTTTTGGTAAACTGGATTTACATAACAATCCTCATTAAAAAGTACACTGAGAAATTAGCACTGACTTTAAAGAGTTAAAAGATTGTCACGTAAATAAGGTTTACATTAACTCTTGGAGCTCCAGAAGATAGAACTATGAATAGGAGTGGAAGTGCAAAGAAATGAGCCTGCTGGATTTTGCCTTACATATGTATGATTGTCACCAAAAAAATAGGTATCTCTGGCGTGAGTGCCAATAAGTTTAAATAATTAACTAATACATCACATCCTAAGTGCTTTCTGTTAATTTTATGTCACCACCCTCAGATCAAAAGGTGTAGACTGAGAGTGTGACTCAATTATTTCATAACTAAGAAACACTTAATCTGATACTAATTAGTCATCTCTAAATTGGGACTTCACCCTAGCTTTTAGTCTTGGATGACAAGTCAAAAGTCACACAGAGAAGATATTTACATTGGCATTTGGATGAACATGGAAAATAAATGATCTCATTAATAATGTAGATCATTTTTTCCCCCAGGAAGTTTTCAAGTATAGAAAGTATTCTATTTTTTATGAATTAAGGTTAAAGGGAAGATTCTGACATAGAAAAGAAGAAATTTCTTTCTGAGTCTCTTTAATGAAAAATTAGCAAACTCTTTCTAGACTCTCTTTCTTTTAAAACAGCCTCTTGACTAATGAGAAACTGAAGCAAATTATCACTTATTACATGCTCACTTTGTAAAAGATGCAGTAGTAGGAGTCCCTTATTTTAACCTCTTAACAATCCTCTAATATTCATATATTTCTATTGTATTGGTGAAGAAACAAGGTTACAGCAAGAACTAATTTGCCTAAGATTACACAGCTGGTAAATGATATGTCAACCGGGTATTTCTTACTTCATTCCCTTGTTCTTGTCATCATCTAAGTTTTCCTGAAACTGAATTCCATTGCTTCATAAAGTATTTTCCCATGTTATTTTCCATTTTAGCGCTAATGTATTTAGATATTTGACTTCCCAGGTCCTATTTTCCCTGGAATAGGTATCAATCTTCAGTCAGAGCTAATAGTAGCAATCTCAAGAATTATACATTAGGGAGCTTCTGCTACTCAGCAAACATATAGAAAGCAACCAGAAAATCTGGGTTTCTAATTCTTAAACAGTTGGTATGTATTAAGGTACATATATATCAAAAAGGTGGTATTTATTAGTACTTTGGAACATAGGTACAAGTTAAATATGTATGCACAATGGTGTACAGTAAAGTGCTGTTTATGATAGCAACATTTTGAAAATAAATATTCAAATATGAATTTAAATTATACTACATAATTATGAGAAAGAATTCAGTCATTAAAATTGACAGTGTAGATCTGTTACTTATTAACATAAATTTTCGTGATGTTAAATTTTGAAGCTTTCAAAAGAATATATAATGAAAATCCTAACATATCATCAAATAAAATACAGTGCTATATTAAAACATATGCATCCCAGAAAGGTTAGATTTATTTCCAAAACACAAGGGTGGTTTAACGTTTTAAAATCAATGAATGTAATTCATTAATAATAGAATCAAGGAGATATTTATATTTTATATTTATATTTTACCTCAGTAGGTGCAGTAAAAGCAATTTATAAAATCTAATACCCCTTCAAAAAAAAAAAAGATAAAACTTTCAACAAATTAGGAAGAAAGGAAAATTTTTTAACCTGATACATGATTATTTAAACTAAAAGTCTACAGGAAATATTATGTTTAGGAGTGAAATGTTAAAAGATCCCCCATACATATTACAACTGGGAGTGAGACAAGAATACCCCATATCAATCTACTTACCAATATACCAGAGGTCCTAGCCAGTATAACAAGGCAGGAGAAAAGTAGTATAAGCACAGAAAAGGAAGAAATAAAACTGTCATTATTCATAGATGAGACTGTGTGTGTAGAAAGTCCTAAAGAGTCTATAAGAAAGCTATCGAAATTAATAAGTATATTATCAAGGTCACTGAATATAAGATCAAATAATTATATTTGTATATTTCAGAAACAAGCATAAAATAAAAATTTAAAGGATAACATTCACAATACCATAAATATGTCAAATACCTACAGAGATCAGACAAAATATATAACAGATCAATACATACAATTAGAACATTAGAACAATGGGGAAAATAGAGAGTTCCATCCACACATACATAATTTATGACTTATGTCAAAAGCGCCACTGCAGTGCACCAGGGAAAGATGACCTTGCCAATAAATGGTGCTGAATTTATAGTCTATTGAGCTACAAATAGAAAAAAAGGAAATTTTACCTCTATATTATAAACAAAGAAATTTCATATGGACTGTAGATCTAAATATGAAAGGTAAAATAATAAAGCTTCTATGAAAAAATATAAGACAATACAAGCAGCGAAATACCTCACCTGACTTCATGGCAAAGATTTCTTAAACAACACAACAAAACACTTAATAAAAGAAGATGATATAAAATGGACATTAAATTAAGAACTTATATTAACAAAAGCATCATTAAGAACGCTGAAAAAGCCAAAAAAAAAAAAAAAAAAAAAAAGAGTGAAAAACCCAGCTGCAGACTGGGATAAGATTGGGATAAGATGTTTATAAAAACTAAATGATCAACAAAGTTGGAAGTAACGAGAACCATCATAAAGAACTAACAATCAACAATGACAGACAACCAATAAACAAATTGGCTAAAATACTCCAACCAGATACTTGTAAATAGGATATCTCAATAGCAATGAAATATGAAAGCTCTGAGCAATCATCAGTCCAATCAGGGAATCCACAAATTAAAAACACATTGAGAAACACACATTCACCTGAAGACTAAAGTGCAAAGCAGATAATACAGATAATAAAAGAGTATTGGCAAGGATGTAAAGCCACTGGGACCTACCTGTGAATTGGCTGGTGGGAATGGTCAAATTTATTATTTATTTATTTATTTATTTTATTTATTTATTTATTTATTTGAGATGGAGGTCCTCGCTTTTTCACCCCAGGCTGGAGTTCAGGTGGGCGCGATCCTCATCTCGGCTCACTGCAAGCTCCGCCTCCGGGTTCATGCCATTCTTCTGCCTCAGCCTCCAGAGTACCTGGGACTACAGGCGCCCGCCACCACGCCCAGCCAATTTTGTTGTGTTTTTAGTAGAGATGGGTTTTCAGTGTGTTAGCCAGGATGTTCTCAATCTCCTGACCTCGTGATCTGCCCACCTTGGCCTCCCAAAGTGCTGAGATTACAGGCATGAGCCACCGCGCCGGGTCAGGAATGTAAATTTATGCAACCACTTGAGAAGATCCTTTGGCATGGTATACTAAAGTGAATAGCCTATGATCCAGCAAGTTTTCTCTTAATAATATACAAGAGAAATGTAAAAATAAATGCACTAAACATACGTGCAAGAATGTTCGTAGCAGTATTATCATAATAGCCAAGAACTGCAAAAACTCAAATGCTCAAGTATAGAAAGAATATGAAACTTATTGTATATTCACACAATTTACTTCTAGGCAACCACTTGGATGAGTCTTATAAAAATAATGAGATGTGAAGGAAGCTAGATATAAAAACAAGTGCATACTCTATAATTCTATTTATACAAAGTTCAGAAACATAATTATTTGATCTTATATTCAGTGACCTTGCTAATTCACTTATTAATCTCAATAGCTTATAGACTCTTTGGAATTTTCTACATACACAATCTCATCCATGAATAATGACAGTTTTATTTCTTCCTTTCCTGTCCTTATACCACTTTTTCCCTGACTTGTTGTAATGTCTAGGACCTCTGGTATATTGGTAAATAGATTGATACAGGGAATCCTTGTCACATCCTCAATTGTATTGTGTATAGGGGCTTCTAAACCTAATGTTTCCTGTAGGCTTTTAGATTAAATAATCATATATCAGGTTAAGCAATTTTCCTTTCTTCCTAGTTTGTTAAAACTTTTATTTTTTTTCTTAATTTCGGAGGGATATTCTTAGACGTGACGGCATTATGAAAGAGAATGAAAAGAGAAGGGCTGCGTAGTATAGGAAATATTTGTAACAAAATGTTTGACTGCTAAATATCTGTGTATGTTGAAATGAATTTATTTATTTTCCCTTCAAACGCATAACTGCCCACCTTGTGGTTGGAACTTAGATATTAAATTTGTTGTGATTTAAGGAGCAGGTACATAATCTTGGAGTTTGAGGTTTTCAATTCAATTGGTGGATTTTTCTCAGTGATTCAGAAAAGCTCAATGTTTTGGCCTCATAATTGTATGTTTTGTTGCAAGCCAATTCAATCACATATGAACAAAACAGGTCTAACATGATTTTACTGGCAAAAAGCCAGCCAGCCTCTGCTGCAATCTTTTACTTTACAAACTTTAAATAATCCTTTTAGTGGTTCCAGAGTGGCTAGGGCTCTCTAGTTCTGGGTGCATGGGGCATATGAAGCACAGTTTATTTGGTCAGCTTCAATGAGTTTCACCATTGTCTTGGACTATCCTTTGATAATCATACATAAATTAAAAATTCAGGAAATCATTTCCCTTCTAGAAATTAGAAAGTTAAACTCAACTTAGGTAAGGAAATTATTAGACTGTCTAGGAAATATATTATTTCTATGATTTAGTTAAAAAAATAGATTTAGTACCTCCTTTTTTTATTTCCAAAATCAAAACATCAAGGTGGAAAAGCAAGAAAACTAGTCAAATGGCTTTTCTTTCTTTTCCAAAGTTTTTTTTCTCTCTTTCTTTTTCTTTTATTCTTTCTTTCATTCTTTCTTTTTGCTTTTCTTGTCTTTTTTTTTTTTTTTTTTTTTTTTTTT
>NW_016826017.1:61167-66458 GCF_001698545.2 Rhinopithecus bieti
TTTTTTTTTTTTTTTTTTTTTTTTTCTGTTGTTATTTGCATGGACAGCCCAATGGAGGCAAGAACATTAATATGAGGGAGGAATTTGTCAGACCACTACAGGAATAGGCTTAAATACCCAGACATGGTCCTTAAATACCTACTGATATATTCCTCATTACACTAACTTCTTTATCACTTCCATTTCTCTGTCTGCTTTCATTTTTTGCCTGTATGGAAAGGATGAGAAGATAAGATCAAACATAGACTAAAAAAATAAACTCAAAGTTTTCTCTGACTATAAAACACATACATGATGATTGGAAATATAAATTATTAAATATCTCACCACCTGAAGAAAACTGTTTCATATTTTGGCATAATTTATTCTAGACTTTTCCAAAGTATTTATATATGGGTTTGCATTTTTTTCCATATCACTATATATTCTTCTACAACAGATATTTTATCGGGTGAAAATACAAAGTTTACTTAAACATTAACAAAATGTATAGACATTCAGAGTGTTACTAGTTTTATTGATTCCAAATACCACTATAATGAATAGCCTTCCAGCTAATTTTTTGTCAACATCTTTATTTATTTAGGGATAGATTCCTAATATTACGATGTACCAGGTCAAATGGTACAAACATTCTTCAGGTTTTAAATTTACGTTGTCAAATTGCTCTCCAGAAGTGTATGCTGACTTGAAGTCCCATCAACTATGCAAATAAATATAAATCAGGATTTTCAAACCACAAGAAATAACACAAATACTGGAATAAAATTCAATTCTGACAGCCAAATAAATAGAAATGAGTTTCACTTTTGTCATTCTTCAGCCTTATTTCATGTGGTGGGACTGCAATTTAACCCTTACCTATTATGAGATATCCTCAGATAGAATAAGGGTGTGGAATGAACACTGAATGAAAATAAAATTCAAAATAATGCTAAATGTACCTTGGAAAATTCTCAAGTGATTATGTTTGTGATAGCTCTGAAGGCTCCCTCCTACCTATAGCATGATGTTTAGATTCAGGTGTTTCTAGTCTCAGGCTCAGCAATCAACAAATATGTATTGAGCCTGCTATGCTCCAGAACTTTTCAAGGCAATGGTGATACTGTGTTGTACAAGACAAAGTCCTTCCTACCTGAAGTTGCAGTCTGGTAATTCTACAGCAATGAGCCAACCATTTCTTTTATTCCCACTCCCACCACAAAATCTTGTGCTCTAATCAGATCTGTATTGTGCTGCTTTATAATCATTCTTACTTAATTACAGTTATCTTGTCCCATAAGCCATAATCCTTTCAGTCAGGGCTTATCTGAAGTCTCCTGTGAAGCTCCCCCCAGCTATTACAATAGTCTAAACACTTAAATCTGTACTACACTTCAGAACTTGATTATTCAATGTCCTGAATAATAGCAAAGACTTGGAACCAACCCAAATGCCCATCAATAATAGACTGTGTAAAGAAAATATGGCACATATACACAATAGAATACTATGCAGCCATAAAAAAGGATGAGTTCATGTCCTTTGCAGGGACATGGATGAAGCTGGAAACCATCATTCTCAGCAAAATAACAGAGGAACAGTAAACCAAACACCACATGTTCTCACTCATACGTGGGAGTTGAACAATGAGAACCCATGGACACAGGGAGGGGAATATCACATACCCGGCCTGTAGGGGACTGGGGGGCTAGGGGAGGGATAGCATTAGGAGAAAACCTAATGTAGATGACAGATTGATGGGTGCAGCAAATCACCATGGCCCGTGTATACCTATGTAACAGAACTGCACGTTCTGCACATGTACCCCAGAACTTAAAGCATAAAAAAAAAGTTACACGCATGAAGTGTTATAGATTCCCACTTTCCTCTTAAAGAGGGAGAGGACTTATTAAGGGTAAAGAGTAAAGGTAAAAGGGACTCCAAGATAACTGCTTNGATCTCCTAACCTCGTGATCCACCCGCCTCGGCCTCCTAAAGTGCTGGGATTACAGGCATGAGCCACCGCGCCCAGCCTTCTCTCTGTTTTTTTAATCCCCAACCTCAAGCTTTGAGTGGAAACCAGAAGCAGCACCTCACTACAAAAAAGTTAGGGATGCTGTGCTGAGAGCAGCAGTTCTCAACTGGAGAAGTTTTTGTCCTCTCACCTCTGGAAACATTTGCCAATGTCTGATAGCATCTTTGATGATCACAACTTGGTGTGTGTGTGTGGGGGGTGCTACTGGCATCTACTAGGCAGATGTGAGGGATGCTGCTAAACATCCTACAATGCTCAGAATTTCCCTTCACAGAATGGTGTTCAAGAGCTGGGTTGGGTGGGTGGAGAAAATAAGAATTTGGTCAAAGTACATAAACTAAGTTGTAAGGTCAATAAGTTATATGGATCAAATGTACCGCATAGTGACTATAATTAATATTGTATTGTGTACTTGAAATTTGCTGATAGTACATCTTAAGCATTCTCAGCAAAATAAAAAATTAAATATATGTATTAGTCCATTTTGTGCTTCTAAAGAGAGTATTACAGAATGAGTAATTTATAATGAACAGAAATTTATTGGCTCACAGTTGTAGAGGCTAGAAGGTCCAAGATTGAGTGACCTTCATGTAGCAAGAGCCTTCTTACTATGTCATAACATGGTAGAAGGCATCATATGAGTGAGAAACAGAGAGAATGGGTTGAACTCATCCTTTTATAAGAAACCCACTCTCCCAATAACAATATTAATTCATTCATGAGAGCTCTGCTTATGAATCATCTCTTAAAGGTTCCACTTCTCAACACTGTTGCATTGTGGGTTAAGTTTCTAACACATGAACTTTGGGGAACACATTCAAATCATAGCACTATGTGAGCTAATGTATGTGTTAATTAACATGATTGTAATTATTTCACAATGTATACATATACCAAATCATGTCGCACATTTTAAACATATAGAGTTGTGTCCATTATGCCTCAATAAAACTGAACAGATATTAAAACATTAAGAAAAAAACATCATGGCTCAAAATGCCAATAGGGCTGAGGTTGAGAAACTCTAACTTGGAGGTATAATCATAACTTGCCTTACATGGCTTGTTGCATGAGCTTATCTAGGACAATGCCAGTTCTGTAACTAGGCTGCTATCTCGTAAATTCCAACAGCTTTAATGCACTCAAGATGGCTCTTGTACACAGAAAGAACTGTCTCAAAGATTGTTTCCCAAACATTTATAGGTTAATATAATGGTTATATTTATGACCATGTATAGGTTATACTAACCTATAAATGCAAGTGGTTAATAATTTATTCAAAGAAATAAGACACAAACAAGTGAAAAAGCAAGCCACTCCTTATAAGGGGATGGGAAAAGAGAGAGAACTCTGACAGAAGTTGATTCATACATTAGATTAGCTCTGACCTCATCTTTAGTAACTTGTATCTTGACATACAGATAATCAAAATATTTTTCAGATATTTGTATGGAACTCTTAGACATCAGAAAGATCTACAATGAAGGTATCTGAGGATAAATATTCTATCTCAATGTTGTAAAATAAGCAAGTGTACATCTAAAGATAGACTAATAGAAAACATTAAAATTGTTTTTTTTTCTCTTCCAACTTTAAATTTAGGTTTAGTGGATACCTTTACAGGTTTGTTACATGGGTAAATTGCATGTCAGGGGTAGGGGTTTGGTGTACAGAATATTTCATCACTCAGGTAATAAGTATAGTAACTGATACATAGTTTTGGATCCTCACTCTCCTCCCACCCTCTATCCTCAAGTAGGCCCCAGTGTCTATTGTTTCCTTCTTTGTGTCCATGTGTACACAATGTTTAGCTCCCACTTATAGGTTTTCTGTTTCTGTGTTAATTCGTGTGGAATAATGGCCTCCAGCTCCAACCACGTTGGGACCACTGGGTATAAGTCATTTTGCCTTACAATAAAACTTTAATATAATATATTTTATATAGGTGCGTAGGGTCATCAGGTGGTTTTTATTTAGACTTCTAATGTGCTCTGCGGTTACATATTGGTTTATTTTCAGAATGTTCCTGGGGTATTAGTGGTTCATGGCAGGTTGTTGGCTGTCTATAGAATCAAACATAGTATGAGGTGTTGGGGGACAATGAAAATGATTGATCATAGGAGATGATATCTCTGTTTCAATTTAATCTTTCAAAATGTCATGTTGTGAAGTGGAAAGAGCTCTAGCTGTGGTGCCAGATAAACCTCAGTCTCCCCTGTGGCTCTGCAGTTTTCTAGTCATTGCAGTAAAGTTACTTAGCCTTCCTAAGCCACACTTTCCTCATCAGTAAAACAACATATTGAGAATTTCCACCTAAGAGCTTTGTGAGGACTAAATGGGACTCTGCATGTAAAGTGCGAAGCACACATTCTCTTGCACATGTTAACATTCAAGAAGTGTTAGTTTTCTCCCATACAATCTTCACAGGAGTTGCTGGAAGTTATGAAACCTAATATGCAAAACATTATGGAATTAACTTTAAGTTTATTTGGTGGTCTCTGTGACTATCTGAAATAACAAGAGCAGCTTGTAAAGACTTTCATATAGATACTTGTTCTGTAATTTTTATTACATTCTGATGAGATTGACAATATAGGTAGAATTATAGCGTTATGTACCTAAGAGATATCAGAAAATAAAGCCACTAATTTGACTTAATGGCTGTATCAAAAAGTCATTTTCAATAAAGGTCTGTAGAAACCCACAGAAATTCTTTCTGATAACAGGTAGTAAATTACAGTAAATGTAGGATGTGAATAAATAGGTAAGACCCTTGTATATTTGGGACAGGGTTAGAGTTTCTAAGCCATACTGAAAATACTGCCCCATAGTTGTCACATACCAAGAATTGCTCAGCCAGTTTGAGGTAGAGTAAATTGGCATAATTTTGGATGGTAGTTTAGCAATGTTTCTTAAATATTAAAATAATCATTCCTTTTTTTCTCTAATCACACATATAGAAATCTACCCTGAAGAAATAATTCTTGGCAATTTTGGACAAAGATGCTCATTTAACCATGACTTATAACAATGAAAACCTAAAAAAAGTATAAATCACCGAGAATAGGTCAAATAAATTGTGCTATACCTGTGTGATAAGATGCTATGTGGCCATTTTTAAAGACGCTAGCAAGAGAAAATGTTTAAAATATAATATCACATACAAAAGAAGGGATCAAAAAATCATTTACAACATAAATTCAATTTGATTTTGTTCATATATTTAAAGCATATATTCAAACAGCAGAAGTTGTATCTGGGTGAAAGAATTGTA
>NW_016826017.1:67277-81128 GCF_001698545.2 Rhinopithecus bieti
TTTTTTTTTTTTTTTTTTTTTTTTTCTGTTGTTATTTGCATGGACAGCCCAATGGAGGCAAGAACATTAATATGAGGGAGGAATTTGTCAGACCACTACAGGAATAGGCTTAAATACCCAGACATGGTCCTTAAATACCTACTGATATATTCCTCAATTACACTAACTTCTTTATCACTTCCATTTCTCTGTCTGCTTTCATTTTTTGCCTGTATGGAAAGGATGAGAAGATAAGATCAAACATAGACTAAAAAAATAAACTCAAAGTTTTTCTCTGACTATAAAACACATACATGATGATTGGAAATATAAATTATTAAATATCTCACCACCTGAAGAAAACTGTTTCATATTTTGGCATAATTTATTCTAGACTTTTTCCAAAGTATTTATATATGGGTTTGCATTTTTTTCCATATCACTATATATTCTTCTACAACAGATATTTTATCGGGTGAAAAATACAAAGTTTACTTAAACATTAACAAAATGTATAGACATTCAGAGTGTTACTAGTTTTTATTGATTCCAAATACCACTATAATGAATAGCCTTCCAGCTAATTTTTTGTCAACATCTTTATTTATTTAGGGATAGATTCCTAATATTACGATGTACCAGGTCAAATGGTACAAACATTCTTCAGGTTTTAAATTTACGTTGTCAAATTGCTCTCCAGAAGTGTATGCTGACTTGAAGTCCCATCAACTATGCAAATAAATATAAATCAGGATTTTCAAACCACAAGAAATAACACAAATACTGGAATAAAATTCAATTCTGACAGCCAAATAAATAGAAATGAGTTTCACTTTTGTCATTCTTCAGCCTTATTTCATGTGGTGGGACTGCAATTTAACCCTTACCTATTATGAGATATCCTCAGATAGAATAAGGGTGTGGAATGAACACTGAATGAAAAATAAAATTCAAAATAATGCTAAATGTACCTTGGAAAATTCTCAAGTGATTATGTTTGTGATAGCTCTGAAGGCTCCCTCCTACCTATAGCATGATGTTTAGATTCAGGTGTTTCTAGTCTCAGGCTCAGCAATCAACAAATATGTATTGAGCCTGCTATGCTCCAGAACTTTTTCAAGGCAATGGTGATACTGTGTTGTACAAGACAAAGTCCTTCCTACCTGAAGTTGCAGTCTGGTAATTCTACAGCAATGAGCCAACCATTTCTTTTATTCCCACTCCCACCACAAAATCTTGTGCTCTAATCAGATCTGTATTGTGCTGCTTTATAATCATTCTTACTTAATTACAGTTATCTTGTCCCATAAGCCATAATCCTTTCAGTCAGGGCTTATCTGAAGTCTCCTGTGAAGCTCCCCCCAGCTATTACAATAGTCTAAACACTTAAATCTGTACTACACTTCAGAACTTGATTATTCAATGTCCTGAATAATAGCAAAGACTTGGAACCAACCCAAATGCCCATCAATAATAGACTGTGTAAAGAAAATATGGCACATATACACAATAGAATACTATGCAGCCATAAAAAAGGATGAGTTCATGTCCTTTGCAGGGACATGGATGAAGCTGGAAACCATCATTCTCAGCAAAATAACAGAGGAACAGTAAACCAAACACCACATGTTCTCACTCATACGTGGGAGTTGAACAATGAGAACCCATGGACACAGGGAGGGGAATATCACATACCCGGCCTGTAGGGGACTGGGGGGCTAGGGGAGGGATAGCATTAGGAGAAAACCTAATGTAGATGACAGATTGATGGGTGCAGCAAATCACCATGGCCCGTGTATACCTATGTAACAGAACTGCACGTTCTGCACATGTACCCCAGAACTTAAAGCATAAAAAAAAAGTTACACGCATGAAGTGTTATAGATTCCCACTTTCCTCTTAAAGAGGGAGAGGACTTATTAAGGGTAAAGAGTAAAGGTAAAAGGGACTCCAAGATAACTGCTTGCCATAAATTGCAGGGCCTGGCAAAACGGGGCACTGGCTTTTGTTTTGCTTTGTTTTAACCTCTGCTTATCTGGTGGACCATCTTATTTGTTCTTTATGACTGAGTACCAGGAGAAAACGGCAGAAAAGAGATATTAGTGGAACAGTCTGGACTCCCAGTTTGTCATAGAAAGTACATAGGTGTTTCCCTTTGATCAAAAGGATGACACCAGAGGAAGCCAGGCTTGAGTCTTTCTTCCAATGTGCTACCCAAGTTGGCTATCAATTGATGAAGCTGTCCCCAACAGCCAAAGGCTTTGAAGTGTACTGCCAGAGGCAGGAGCTGAGGGAAGCTTTGAAGAGGTTGAAACTCACTGTCAGATTAACAGTGTGAGGGGGGAGTCACTCATTTACATAGCTCCAAAAGACCTCACATTCACCCATTATTTGGATACCTGACATGCAGAGGGCATTGATGACCAACCATTCATAGCCAGAGAAGCAGTGACAGCTGAGTTTAGATTATACCAGTAGTGCCTTCTAACTCCAACCCTGCAGAGTAGAAAGGAACTCTGAAGAAAGAGGAGGAAAGTTCAGGTGGTATTCAATCACCACTCCAAGTCTCTTGCGTTGAAGTTTGGCCATTACTGAGAGAAGGGAAGAAGTAAACTGGCAATGAATTGAAATTTTACAGTGGGTTACAATTTTAAAATGGGTTGGACTTTTAATAACTAAAAGTGATTAAAAGAAAAGCTAGGGGATATGCCTGAGGTGTTTTAGGGGTCAGGAAATGCAGATTGAACACATCATGGTTAAAGGTAGTAATCAGAAAAAAATAACATATTTGTACCTATCACAATTCAACAAACTGAATATCAATACAGATTTTTTTTTAATTTCCTAAAGGTACCTTATAATACTTATACCTGATTATAAGTAGCAATTCAAGCTGGTAAAATGATTACATGGAAAGGTACTATGTAAGAGGTACTGTTTAAATTTTTTTCTACATTTTTCATTACTTCCTAGTAAGTTTTAATCACATAGCTCCCTTCAGTTCTAGACAAAAAAGATCTAAACAAATGAGTCAGACTGTAACCCACACTGAGGCATTAGCTGGTGTTGTGTAATTACAAGACAGGTGTATCACCACTCCTAAGCCTGAAAACAACAGTATTTCAATAACACAGGTCATGGGCCTGACCACCTGTAACTGATTGCTGCACCCCACTGATGTTAACAACTATAATAATACTGATTATACAGCTGGACTCCACTTCATTGTTTATGAGTCCTCCCTTCCATGGATATTGGTGGAGGTCCTAGTGCTAGTTTCATAAACTGATCTCTGATTGTCAGTTGAAAAGTCTATGTAACTGATCCAATTGACTTATGCACAGAATCGACCCTCCTTTCTTCAGCAGTCTGCTGAGAGGGATCCTCAGTTTGGAGCAGTGAGATATCTATCTGGTGTTAAGGTGTTATCTGTTCAGGCTGGTAATTAATACTAATTAGCCCTTTGTTTGTGTTTTAAGGAGAAACTGGATAAGAGGGGAAAGGTGGAAGGAAGGAAGACTTCCAAGAAAAAGGAAAAGAGTTTGGAAGGACTGGGTGAAGCATGACATGGGGTAGAGAAAGGAGAAATAGAAGTAAGCAAGAAGGAAGAATACTAAGAGGGAAGACAATTTAATGTAATAATTGAGAAAGGCTGAGATGGAAAGGAGCCACTTTGTAGCAAAAGTACTGGGAAAAACTCAGGTTTTGTTAATACATCTGGGTTTGAATACCAGCCCCTATATAGTCCAGCCCTCTGACCTTGGACAAGTTATTTCACCTATCTCTGTCTATTCGTTAATATGTAAAAATGGCAATAGTAGTAGTACTTGCTTGGTAGAGTTGTGAAGATTAGAAAGAACACACATAAAGTGCACGGCATATGGTAGCTACTCAAAGAAAAGGGTAGCTGATATTGTGGTAATAGTTGTTATTGTTATTGGTAGAGGCAGTCACATTATTATTGTTACTGACAATATTATTTGTCAGTATTAAAGCACAAATTAATTAGTTGCCATAACATTCGGCAAAAAAAGAGAAAGTGCGTCAGTGAAGGATGCCTCAGATAGCCCTCCATATGTCAGTTTTAGAAAAACTTCAGGGAAGGATTCACCATTCTAGATGACATTGCTACGTATGGTGAAGGAAAAAAGAATTGCATTGTATTACTCACATATTAGACATCACTTTTACATTAAAGAACTTCAGGCAAGCAAGAAAAAGTAAATGTTATACTTTATGACTAGTTCTGCTTGCAGCACCTCCTTTTCAGTTCTTTAGAATATGTAGTGATGCAATTTAAACTTTATTAATTAGAAAACATATTGAAAATGCCTGCACATGAACACAGATAATATTAATATAACTATTCTTTAATTTTTTTTTTATCTTTTTTTCTCAAAGAACTCTATAGGTAGGTTAGGGGTTCATAATAAATTATACTTTATGTTTGTTTTTTATTTAGTAAGTTAACAAGAACAATTATTCTGTAGATCTTATGAAGCAAATAATTTCCTGAGGTAAGAAAGTAAGAGTAGGCATTTGGCTGTTTGAAAGGCCTTGGATTTAAGAGCTAAGATACATAGTTTTGATAAAGTTTATTTTTGCAAATGAAAACCGGCAGCAAGCATACCTTGCAGCAATGCATTTAAAAGGAGGAATACCAGTATACCGAAGGTGAAGTCTAAGTACAGGCATAGCTCATTTTATTGAACTTCACTTTTATTGTGCTTTGCAGATACTGCATTTTTTTTACAAATTAAGTATTTACGGCAACCCTGGTTTGAGCAAGTCTATTGGTGCCATTTTTCCAACAGCATGTGTTCACTTTGTGTCTGTGTGTCACATGTGGCTAATAGAGGTGCCATGAACTATGTTCATATAAGATGACAAACTGTTGTGTGTATTCTGACTGCTCCATTGGCCAGCTGTTTCCCATCTCTTTCCTTCTCCTTGGGCCTCCCTATTTCCTGAAACACAACAGTATTGAGATTTGGCCAATTAGTAACCCTGAAATGGCCTACAAATGTTCAAGTGAAAGGAGCAGTCTCACGTCTCTCACTTTTAATTTAAAAAGCCAGTAACGATTGAGCTCACTGAGGAAGGATTGTTGAAAGCTGAGAGAGGCTGAATGCTAGGCATCTTGTGCCAAACAGCCAAGTTGTGAATGCAAAAGAAAAGTTCTTGAAGGAAATTAAAAGTGTTATTCCAATGAACACATGAATGATAAGAAAGTGAAACAGCCTTATGACTGACATGGAGAAAGTTTTAGTGGTCTGGATAGTAGACAAAACAAGCCACAACACTCCCAATAACGCTCCCAATAACGCTCCCAATAACGCTGATGTACAAGGAGATTAATGTTCTCTTCATGCCTGCTAACACAGCATCCATTCTGCAGCTCATAAATCAAGGAGTGATTTTGACTTTCAAGTCTTATTATTTAAGAAATATATTTTGTAAAATTATAAGTGCTATAGATAGTGATTCCTCTGATGAATCTAGACAAATTAAAGTGAAAAACTTCAGGGAAGGATTCACCATTCTAGATGACATTAAGAACATTCATGATTCATGAGAGAAGTTCAAAATGCCAACATTAACAGGAGTGTGAAAGAAGTTGATTCCAACCCTCATGGATGACTTTGAAGGATTCAAGATGGCAGGGATGGAAGAAACTGCAAATATGGTGGAAATAGCAAGAGAACTCGAATTAGAAGTACAGCCTGAAGAGGTAACTGAATTGTTGCAATCTCATGATAAAACTTGAATGAATAAGGAGTTATGTCTTATGCATGAGCAAGGAGGTTTTTTTTGTTTATTTGTTTTTTTTTGTTTGTTTGTTTGTTTTTAGATGGAATCTTGCTCTGTCACCCAGGCTGGAGTGCAGTGGCATGATCTCGGCTCACTGCAACCTCCACCTCCCAGGTTCAAGCAATTCTCTTGCCTCAGCCTCCCAAGTAGTTGGGATGACAGGCATTTGCCACCACGCCTGGCTAATTTTTTGTATTTTTAGTAGAGATGGGGTTTTGCCATGTTGGCCAGGCTGGTCTTGAACTCCTGATCTCAGGTGATCCACCTGCATCAGCCTCCCAAAGTGCTGGGATTACAAGTGTGAGCCACCACGCATGGCCGGAATTTTCTTAAGATGGCATCTACTCCTGGTGAAGATGCTGTGAATATTGTGGAAATGACAACAAATAATTTAGAATATTTCATAAACTTAATTGATAAAACAGTGACAGGGTTTGAGAAGACTGACTCCTATTTTGAAAGAAGTTTTGCTTTCAAACAGCATCACATGCTACAGAAAAATCTTTCGTGGAAGGAAGAGTCCGTTTATGTGGCAAGTTTCATTGTTATCTTAAGAAATTGCCAAAACCACCACAACCTTCAGCAACAACCACCTCTATCAGCCGGCAGCCATCAATATCAAGGCAAGGCCGTCCAGTAGCAAAAAGATTGTGACTTGCTGAAAACTCAGATGATTGTTACCATTTTAGCAATACAGAATTTTAAATTAAGACATACACATTGTTTTCTAAACAATCCTATTGCACACTTAATGGACTACAGTATGGTGTAAACATAACTTTTATATGCATTAGGAAACCAAAAAATATGTGTGACTTGCTTTATTGCAATATTTGCTTTGTTATGGTGGTCTGGAACTGAGACTGCAGTATCTCTAAAGTATCTCCGTACCTCCCTCCTTTAATGCATCATTACAATAGTATCAGGTAACTAGGTCATGTTAAAATGTTTATTCATTGTTTCTTTAAAAAGATAGTCAAACAGCCACACTAGCTCCATTGCCCAGCTGATTTAGGTGTGCTTTATATTAAGGATTTGGCTTGGTTAAATATATTTAGGAAAAAGGGTGCATTGCATGGGTTGGTTAGTGAAGCACCCAAGTGTTCCAGAGTCTCCAAACCTATTTGCTTGTTATACCTTAGAGAACAATATATGTCTATATTTGTTTCTGAGCCATAGCTACTGAAATCTAGCCCTCACCTTGAGCACCTAGCACTGATCGTCCTCACTGTGGAGCCAAACTTCTTGCAGGTGACACTTGTAAATTGACAATGTGAGACTCAGCTGGAAAGGAGGCACAAATGTTGTTTAAGTTGTGACCTCTTCAAGGAGGAAATATAAATAAATGTGTTCAGTCTAACTGAAGTGGATATTAAACAGAGTTTCATCTATATGTGGTGCTCCATTAGATAAGGAGGGTCAAGTGATGCCTAATTATTCCATGTTATCATAAATGTTGGTGGATTACAGCAGGGATTCAACAAACAGAATTTTCTAACATGTTACCTTATTTTCTTATAGTAAAATAGTTTGAGAACATAGGCTGTAGAGTCAGATCATTTGGGCTCAAATATCAGATCTTTCACTTACTAGCTGTGTTATTTTGAGCAAGTCACTTAACTTCTCTGAGCCTTAGTTTCTTCATTAGTAAAATGAGAATTATACTTTTTCCTACCTCAAAGGGGTTCTGTGAGAATTAAATTAGAGAATAAATGTAGATGGCTTAACACAGTACCTGGCTCAGTAAATAATGGTTTTCTTTTCTCATCAGGCACCCACTTTCTTCTACCTTCTTTCTTCTCTTGCCACAGCCCATTCCATGCCATGGGGCCTTTAAAGGTCTATGTTGTAGTGCTGATGCTGATGGAAACATACATTGGAAAACTACTGGGTAACATATATTAAAGCTGAATTTATTATACCCCGTGATCAGAAATTCTACTTTAGCTCTATACCTAACAGAAATATATACAGAAGAAATGTTAAAAGAAAGTTCATAGCAGGAATATTCAAAATAGCTCTAATCTGGAAACAGCTCAAATGTTCATCAGTGAAATGGTTAAGTGAATTTAGTATGTATTGTATAGTAGCATATTCATACATTGTAATGTGATACCGAATGATAATAGATGAACTACAAGTCCATGTAACAGTATGAAAGACCCTCTAAAACATAAGGTTGAGTCAAAGATGTCAGACACAAAAGTATATATACTACAATATTCCATTTGTTAAAAGTTCAAACACTGGCAAAACTAACTTACGGTGGTCAAACTCAAGATAGTGGCTAATCTTGGGGAGGGTAATAAGAGGCCTTTTGAGGTTCTGCTCATGTTGTTTCTTGAACTTACTGCTAGTTGCATGGGAGTGTTAAGTTTGTGAAAACTCATCAAGCTGTATATCCTTGTCCAATTTTGGTATACATGTTACACTTCAATATAAAGTTTATACTAAAAGCTCTATGTTATGCTACAGGCAATGTAACAAAAACATGAAATTTAACAAATTCACCTTCCCTATTTGGAAAGAACCAATATGAAATTACACATCAGGAGCTATTATTTTCTTTCAAGATTCTATGGCATGTTATCCTTTATATTCTGTAGAAAGCAAGATTCGTGTTCTCTGTCAATTCGCTAGTTGTTAATACTGCTAGAGAATCATTACTTATTTGGCTGACAACAAAATTTTCTTTCTTAAATAAGTCTTGCTTCTTAGAATTATAGGAACCTTTTCTAGAAAAACTAATGTTTTGACTATGGGTAGAGTCTGATTTTTAGTAAAGTGGTTAATGTCTGAAACTATAAACTTCAAATGCTTAATTCATGTATACACATTTACTAAAATAGGAATTTATATTATTTATCTTTACTGTAGACCAACTAGTCTTTCTTCTTCATTCTTTCACACTTTCAGATGGTGAAGTTTAAAAGAGTTCTTTCAGGAGAGGTCTAAAAAACAATAAAAACAATGCTGCGCTTGCCCTCAATAAGGCATTGGGTTCATGAAAGTGCTTCAAATGCCTTCTTTTTTATTTTTATTTTTTAAATCTATATATTTTCCGATGTATATATTTTGGATGCTACTTGCTGAGGATAATATTGATATAGTTCATATAATCAAATCAGGGCTAATTGGATATCCGATCACAGACTGAAGACAACTTCCATGGTTAATGACATAATCTTAGTGAGAAAGAAGAAGAATATGGGATGTAACTATTGGATCAATTTTATTTTAACTTGTTTCCTGGACAAAATCACAATTATGAGCTGATTTTTAGTTGCTAGGGACTTATTACTAACTAAATATTTTGGTTGCTGTATTAGTCTGTTTTCACACTGCTATAAAGATACTACCTGAGACTGGGTAATTCATAACTAAAAGATGTTTAATTGACTCACAGTTCCACATGGCTGGGGAGGTCGCAGGAAACTTATGGAGGTAGGCGAAGGATAAACAAGCACCTTCTTCACAAGGTGGCAAGAGAGAGAGAGTGCAGGGGAAACTGCCTCTTTTTTAAACCATCAGACCTCATGAGAACTCCCTATCACCAGAACAGCATGGGGGAAACTGCCTCCATGATCTAATCACCTCCCATCAGGTCCCTCCATTGACATTCAGGAATCACAATCAGCGATGAGATTTGGGTGGGAACACAGAAGCAAACCATCTCAATTGCTGATGTTGCTTTTTATGTCTATGTGTGTGAAAAAAGAAAATAGCAAATCAGATTCATGGCTATTGTGTATGTCCTAGCTGGGATGGCCCATGTTTAAAAGTTCCCCACTGAACAACGTAGTGCATGTGGGTCATTAATTATAATGTTGAGGTGTTTTTGCACAACTAAAACAGAGCTTGCCATGTGTCATGCCCAAGTTAACAATCACTTTACTATTGCCTTTCAGACTGTGGCTTAGGCCTAGATTGCAAGGCAGATGAGTGGTTACACTTTCTCTCTTTCTACTCATTTTTTATTACTCCAATAATGAACAGTCTTCTCCTGTTTTCCCACACCATGCTCATTCATGTCCCTGTGATTGAGTTTACGTAGTTCCCTCTCTCTTTCACACATTCAACTTCTATGCTTCTTTCAAATTCCAAATAAATAATTCATAAACATAATTTGTTCATTAGTTAATAAATCAGGGCCCAAAGAAAGAAAATATGCTCTTGGATCTCTTGAGTCTTTGAAAGTGAATTATAGACCAGGTGTCCTTTCCCTTTTTTGGCAACAAAGTCATTAAATTACTTGTCTGAGTCAATTTTTCTAACAAATATTTACTGAGTGACTACTCTGCATCAGGTTTTGTGCTAGATGCGTGGAATACAAGAAGAATTAACACAGTCTCCCTGCCTTCAAAGAACTGGTAGTCTAGTGGATGATAAACAAGTAATTTCACACAATATAAAAAGAATATAGGGTGCATAGGAACACAGAGGAGAGACATCTAAATATAGTTCCCTGTAATAGAGGAGGAAATATTGTGAAAAGACCTGGAGGAGGATACCCAAGCAGAGTTTTAAAGGATGAGTAGTAGCCAAATGAAGAGGAGGGTGGGAATTTCTAGAAGAAGCAATAGCATGAGCAAAGGCACTGAGGTGAGAAACATCATATTTGTGCATCCACAGAAAAGGACATACACACTAAGCATTTGAGACAATAAATGGAAAGAGATGATACTAAAAAGGTAGGCAGGAGCCAGGTTATGAAAAGCAAAGCATGGTAATGGGAATAATCCTACCCGCCCCCCCTCCCCCCGCCCCACAAACAGAAGTATATTATCTAAAATCAATCTCACATGTTATGTGTTAAATGTTCCAACTCTCAAAGGTAATAGAAACTTTACTGCATAACAGGCAGGGAGAGTTGGTCCCCCTGTATAACAGATATCCTTTCCTTGTGATATGGTTGGGCTTTGTGTCCCTACCCAAATTTTATCATAAAATGTAGTTCCCATGATCCCTACATGTGGTGGAAGGGACCCGGTGGGATGTCATTGAAACATGAGGTGGTTACCCCCGCGTTGTTCTCGTGATAGTGAGTAAATTCTCAGAAGATCTGATGGTTATATAAGGGACTTTTCTCCCTTTGCGTGCCACTTCTTTCTCCTGCTGCCATGTGAAGACGGACGTGTTTGCTTTCCCTTCCACCATGATTGTAAGTTTCCCAAGGCCTCTCCAGCCACGTGGAACTGTAAATGGATTAAACATCTTTCCTTTGTAAATTACCTAGTCTCAAGTAGTTCTTCATAGCAGCATGAGAATGAACTAATACACCTTGTGAGTCCCATATCTCTCTATCCTTAGGATTCTCGTTTTCTGTCTATTCCCTTGGTTACCAGTTGTTTGAAGGACCCCAAGGTTGGCTCCTTTCATTTATATAGGACTTTGATAGTTTAGTAAATGCTATTGGATTTGCTTTATAGCTCATCCTCTTATAAGGAGGTTTATAAGCCCTTCTTGCTCCTCTCCCTTCTATGTTTCATCTTAACCTTTAGGTCATACCAGTAGTGTATAGTACTAATAGGCACACACTCATGCATTAGCACTCTCCCTCCCCTAATGTCCCATTGATACATGCACATGTGCACACACACTCACACGCACACTAGCCTTTGTTACGTTCAAGACAAAGTTAAATAAAACTTATTGATACTTTCCTTACTACCACCCTACATCTTTCATGGACTTTTCTCTACCTTACCTGCCATGATTCCCCAGGGCATATTTCTATTGCAAATGGAAAATTCTTTCAGTCAGTGGAGAACAAAGGAGCTGTACATAGGGTACAGAATTTGCCTATTTGTTCGTTCCTCTGTGTGCATGAATTTGTGCTTTGCTTCATAGAACCACCGTCACTATCTCTTACCTGGGCAGACTGAGTTTAAATCCTTTAAGTTTCCTGATGAAAAGGCATTCCACTGGTAAACAGCATTATAATAATTATTTCCTCCCTGGTCAAGCTGGGATGTTTCCTCATAGTTTACTTTCTAGGCTTCATCTTTCTTACAGAGAGTGCTCCTTTGTTAAGGTTAGAATTTCCCATAAACCTGCTCAATAATTTGTTTGTGTTTGGCTTCTTTGAAATACTATACAAAGCAATCCCTGTAAAAGGCAAAGCTGTCCTGAAGGCTGAGAAAGGAGCCTGAGACATAGGCTCCAAGTTGCTCTTTTCAGGCAGAGCCAGGTGGGTAATCTTATCTCAGATGGCTGCTTTTCAAGGTGCCCAATTCAGGGGCTTTTCCTCTGGAAGCAGCATTTGCCCCAGGGAATCAAGTGCTTTCTAGTCAGGGGCAAAACTTTGGGAAATCTGAGGACCCAGGGTGGTATGGTCTGTTAGGGAGAATTTTGGGGAACAGAATGGCCCCCTTCTCCCTCCAGCACGTGTGCAGATCAGCACTTGGCCCCAGAACAGAGACCAGATTGAGAGGCGAGGTTAGGAGGAAACAGGGGACCCAGGAAAGGAGGCTAGATTGCAAACGCACCTACACAGCTCTGAGTCAAAGGCTGTCAGTCATCCCGACTCAGACTGCTCTGCTCTCCAGCAGCCCAGCCCTTTCCCAGGGCTGGTGCAGGAGATTGCTACATGTAGGCTTATCTGGGGAAAAAACAGAGCCTCACTTTAGTCCCTTCCGGTAATTGACACTACTGGACACCCAGGAGGGGGAGGAGAGAGCTTCTCTTCATAAATGGTCCCACCCCTGGGCAAGGTGGCTCACTCACTCTGGCAGGTAGGAACAGGGGAGTGTGCACCTGCCACCAGTCAAGCTCAGCCAGACTTCAAGAGGAGGCGAGGCGGAGCCAGCCGAGGGAGTGAACCATGGACAAGTTGAAATGCTCGAGTTTCTTCAAGTGCAGGGGGAAGGAGGTAGGGGTCTGGGAGCTGCGGGAGGTGTGGAGGACCTGAGAGTGGAAAACTTAAGGGGGGTTGCTAGTCTGTTTTTGCTTTCTGTGGCTGTTCCTTGTGCTCCACATTTCTGTTCAACTATTAGGTGTGCCTGAGACATACCTATAGAGTAGAGAAGAAAGAAAAGCTCTTACTCTCATAGCTAGAAGACTTAGGGCCACCTCATCCTCTGCCTTGGGGGTACCCACAAAATCCGGTTCTCTGTCCCTCTCCTAACTGTGTCCACATGCTAGAGGAAAGTACAAAAGTACACACTGTTCTTAATTGACCCAAGGAACCCTCCATACCCCAGAGAAGTGAGCAGATTGGGAGAGAACCCCTGTCCCTTCTCTCCCTCCAAGGTGGAGACAGAGCTACTTCATCTGGTGAGACAGGATTATTTGTCTCTGCATTTTATTCTGTGGCTTTTAGAAAGGCACTGACTTTAATCTGTAAGACAGAGAAAAGTTAAACTACCTTTAACTTGATACATCCAATACTATCAAACCATAAGAAACGTTTATAGATTCTTGCTTTTTTTTCCAGCAGACACTACATTTGATCCTGCTCAAAGATCTGCTACAATATCAATAGTAATGACTTTATCTAATTCATCTTTAAGACTTTTGTATTTGAAACCTGATTTGTCTAGTTTCATTTTCCCCTCACTCTGGTGTGACAAACACCTTTGTATTTCAAACCTTACTTGTCTGCTTTCATTTGTGTCTCACATTGGTGTCACATTTAACATTTTTACCAAAATTTGGATAATCTCAGCTGATGGAGTATTAAACATATCTACTTACAGAACTTTGCTCATTTTAAGGGGTAAATGTTGTAAAGTAAAAGCAGCTATCAGCAGAAATCTTCCCAACTTTGTAAAGCATTCCCCTGAGCTATGGTTTTCAGGGTTTCTTCCCCCCATTTTCTGTTGCTCTATGGATGTGTGAAATTATGCTTCTCTGGAATTTGTAATGGTAGAAAGGCAAGCTGTTGATATTTTTTCTTCCCCAGAAAGTTGCGGCTTCATCAGAGAATTTCCATGTTGGTGAAAATGATGAGAATCAGGACCGTGGTAACTGGTCCAAAAAATCGGATTATCTTCTATCTATGGTTGGATATGCAGTGGGATTAGGAAATGTGTGGAGATTTCCATATCTGACGTACAACAA
>NW_016826017.1:81769-89167 GCF_001698545.2 Rhinopithecus bieti
TTCAATCGCATTTCTTGTTAACTGGTTACATTAAAATATTCACAGTGGTCTTCAGAGACTTAAGAAAGGAACTCTGTTTATTAAACACTTTAAGTGTCAGTAGCATGAATTCCCCTATCTAGAAGCTGGGTCATTTAGTCGTCTTGGTATCGAATATTAGCTGGAAAATTCATCAGAAATCAGTTTTATTTCCGTCTATGTCCTAAGGTCCAGTGTGGTAAAGAGAAGCATTCTGGATCATTTTGAGCCTCTTGTAACTCATTTTTAGAATAAGAAATTCCCTGTGCCTTGACATCATACATAGGTCCAGTAATTGCCATGAATTTTTAGGAACTATATTAAACTAGTTTTAATAGAAACTTTGAAAATATAGTCAAAAAATAATATTAATTGTATGCTATTATATTTTTCACTATTTCCTCTAAAATTTAATATGCCATATTGGCATTCAATTTTTTATAATAACATCATTTGGGTAATAGATGATCTAGACACTCTCAGTCCTTCTTCTTTTGTCCAAGAGTGGAAGAGGAAAATGAAATTAAAATGTGTTAAATGCAAATCAGGTTTAAAAATATAGTCAGGTTTGACAAGTTATTTCTAAAATCTGGAAATATTTTTATCTATATATTCTTTTTAACAGTTTATTAAAGAGAAATGTCATACCACTTTAAGGTCTAGGTCTGTAGTATTGACAATTTGTGGCCACTATATTAACAATTTATCATCTATGGATATTATTAATAATAAAATAATATAATAGATGAAAAGTCAGGTATAACACTGAAGAAAATAATCTTTTTTAAAGAAAAATACCTGTTCACACTCAGCTGGTAAAGCTTGTTTATTGTTGTAGTTAAATAGGGATATTCCGAATTTTTTTCTTCATATTTGTCATTCATAGGACTTAAACTTCTATTAGTCGTAGTAAAGATGGTATGTGCATTGCAACATCTATACAAACATATTTTTCCCTGTGGTCTAGTGACTTCCAGGGTTAGTGTTAAAGTAAACCACTTACCTATGAATAAATAACAAGTACTTTATAGACTCATTTTTAGTAGAATGCATTTTGAGAGTTGAGAAAATGTTATTCCTAGGTACGATGTTACAGTATCATAATATGAAAAATACTTGAGGCAAAACTGTAACATAAGTAAATAAAATGTATATAATCTGAAAACCCATTTTTATCCACTGATCCCCACATTCTTTATTAAACTTTGCCAATACTTCTGGAATGCTTTATTAGTAAGCTTAATATTGTACCCTTGCTTCAACCTATAATTTGGCATGGCTTCTAATGAAAAATACTATGCCCCAAAAGTGGAAAGAAAGAAAAGGAAAATGAAAAAGGTTAAAAGGATGGGGGAGGTGAATTGTCTAGTGTGGGAGAATTATTCCTTATGAAATTGAAAGTTAACTAAAAGTATTTCTCAAAAGTTCAGAGTCTTCAAACAAAACCAATATATTTTGTACTAACACTGAGTGAAGAACCTTGTGACTCTTTGGAGAATAATAAACTTAATTGCAGTAACTTACACTCTGAGCCACATTAGCAGTTTTACCCCAAGTCTTAAAAATATACCATTTATCTTTAAAGGAGAAAGGAGGAAAACCAATGTTGAACATGGGCCATGTGCCTGGCATTTTAGCAAGTGTTTTCACATAGACCCTGTATTTGAACCCTTACCACAAACTGAGTTGGCATTGTTCTCCCCTTTTATAAGGAATCGAAGGTTCAGACGTTAGACAAATTGCTGGAGGTCACATAACTGGTAAATGGTCTAGCCAGGATTTCAACCTAGGTCTATCTGGCTCCAATGCCTGGGATCGCTCAATTCCTCCGGCTTACTTTTTATACTCTACAATGTTTAGTAATCACAACAGCCTCATTTGGTAATACTAGCATCCCCATTTTGTAGATGAGAAATCCAAGGTTTAAAAAATCAACTACTTATTCATAGAAAGTAGTGAATTTTAGGCCCAAACCCAGCACTCTCTGATTCCACTGTATCAGGATGCTTTTAAAATGTTATGCTGGTTGTCAAAGTGCCATGAAGACTTTGAGCTGTAATAGTGCTTTGGTTCTTTCTCACCTTTTTTAGGCGCCTTCTTGATACCTTATGCAATTATGCTAGCATTGGCTGGTTTACCTTTGTTCTTTCTGGAGTGTTCACTGGGACAATTTGCTAGCTTAGGTCCAATTTCAGTTTGGAGGATTCTTCCATTGTTTCAAGGTTGGTATTAAAGCATTTTCTTCACCATGGTTATTTGTATATTTGTGCATATAGCTACCTTCACTGTGAGGAACAAAAAATTGCTTAAAATTCTGACAATTTAAGGCAAAGAAAACATGCATTATTGTTGTTTCGCTGTACAGTATGCCACTGCAGAATTTAAAAAATCACATGTTTTATTTCTGTTTATCATGGGCTGCAGAAATGGGAAGGGTTAGAAAGCACACTAAAAACAGTTAGAAGGGTGTCATTATTTTCCCATTTTCACCTTGTGAATTCTTTTGCCACATAGTCTTGTGCTCTAGTTTAAAGGCTCTAACTTTTTTCTACTTCGTATGTAGTCTGTGTCTTACTGCCTTTGCATATCTTTTACAATGCCTCATTCAGAAAAGTTGAAGGGTAGGTCACTATTTTTTCTTGGATGCTCTTAATAGAATAGGACACTGATAAAGCTGAAAAATGCCTTGTTATTAAACATCAAACTACCTCTTTTGACTGAAGATTAAATATCATTTTGATGCTAGCTGCTGAAAATTATTTGTTTTCAATGCAACATCAAAACTTCATAGTGAGGTGAATAGAATATTGTTCTGGAAGAGTGGAGAAACTACCTTAAAAGCTAGTTTTAAGCATAGGAGTTATATTCAGCATGCTAAACTGCATTTTGAAATTACTTAGTTAAAGAAACTTTGGATATTTAAATTCAGATTGTTACTGAATTATTTAATTTTCTTTACACATGGTTGTAGATATATGTACACCATCCCTCCAGGTCATTATTTTAGAGGCTTCATTTTCTACTTTTCAAAATGTTGATGTATAGATGAATATTGTATTGGTCAGTGAGTAAATAAGATATGTGCTTTGAATTTTTTTCTTTTTGTCTAAAGATGTCGACTTTGCATGATCTGACAAGAATTTGCAGGCTTAATAAGAAAAAGTAATAGACATGGGTTTTCTTTGTGTGAATTTGATGTGCTGACAAGAAGTCTTCTGGCCTTGGCCTTAATACGCTTTCTAATCAACTGAGAAACTGCATCAGAAAGCCAATCATAAAAATAAATGTAAATTTAGAAGAAAATTACTCAGACAACATTAGCCCCTACTCTCCCAGAAAGAAAAAGGAAAAAAGTCATTTAAAACAGTCTTTATTTATGTATTTATCTATTTATTTATTTATTTATTTATTTATTTATTTTTGAGATACAGTCTCACTCTGATGCCCAGGCAGGAGTGCAGTGGTGGATCTCGGCTCACAGCAACCTCCACCTCCCAAGGTCAAGCAATTCTCCTGCCTCAGCCTCCCGAGTGGCTGAAACTACAGGCATGCACCACCATGCCTGGCTAATTTTGTATTTTCAGTAGAGACAGGGTTTTACCATGTTAACCGTCTTGAACTCCTGACCTCAAGTGATCCGCCCTCCTCAGCCTTGGAAAGTACTAGGATTATAGGCATGAGCCACTGCGCCCTGCCTGAAATAGTCTTTTTTATTTTAAAATAGATTTTGTGGTAATTGAGAACAGCTTTTTTAGAAATTAGCAAAAGAAATTTCACTTGATTGTGATTTGTATTTAATTGCTTCTTTTTTTTCAGGGTGTGGGGATTACCAATGGTCCTGATATCCATGTGACGATCTATTACAATGTCATAATTGCCTATAGTCTTTACTACATGTTTGCTTCTTTTCAAAGTGAACTACCATGGAAAATTGTTCTTCGTGGTCAGATAAAACTGTAGCAGATCACCAATAGGTAAAATTTGTCAACCACCAAATAGTTCTTTTATGTATTTTTTATAAGCTTCAAGGGTCAAATCATTCCCTAAGCAACTTAGGTACGATTTTAAATGGTCCAAAGGTCACTGGTGAAAGCAGAAGATAGTATATATAATCGGAAAAATGATTAATACAATGTGCTAATCCCCGAGAGCAGCCAGGAAGGCTAAATCATGCCTAAGATTACTTCTTCCAGGCCTATGTCCTGGGCAGGAGAGGAGAAACTGAGAAAATGGTAAAGGGAGAAAAGTACTATCCAGGATAGTTGTGTGTGTCTCAGGAGACAGTAGGTGTTGTTCATGTCATATGTTGCTAATCTTTGGGATAATGTACCATCCATGTCGTAGGCTATTACCATTTTAATTACCTATGTACATCAGAGGATAAATTTATAAATATTTAATGCTACTGAGAAGTTTAAAGGCCTTAATTTGTCTATATGCATAGGTTGGATAGGTAAATCCACACACAAAAGTTTGTTAGCACACTAAACCTCAACTGAAACAATTGTTACTCTATACCTATTGTTACTGTAAATACAATCACAGCTTGAAAGGGTAGACAGTTTTGTAATTCCTCCTAGTTTAGTAGAAAAGATTTTAAGATGCTGAATGTACATAGCTTATTCCATCTGTAAGGTTTCTACTCCACTTTTTTCAAGTAACAATTTTGATGATAATTTAAATATTTTACCATTAAAACTTTTTTTCTAGGAAAGCAATCTTCTAAAACTAAGTACATGTCTGTGTCTATATTTTTGATTATCTTTAGTAACTCACTGTAATGTGAGTACAGTGAATAAAGGAATACAGGAGATCGTCCAAATGAATAAAAGCTGGGTAGACATCAACAATTTTATCTGCATCAATGGCAGTGAAATTTATCAGCCAGGGCAGCTTCCCAGTGAACAATATTGGAAGTAAGTATACTAGACGATTTACTTTTAAGCAGATGTTATCTTAAAATTTATATAAAACAACAAAATATTAATCAATCCCTTCCTTAACACATAAAAAGGAAAATCAGGACAAATTATATTTCATTTAACTCAAATGTCTACCTATCCCAGGTGATTAGTAGTTACCTGCAAAATTAGCTCATAGTCAGCAATGTGTCTTTTATAAATTAGTTATTAAATGGACACAACACTGTAATGATTTATTAAGCACTTACTAGCTATGAGTTAGGAAATTGCTTTGAAGAAACACATACAAAGTTTAGACTACAGTGATCAAGTTGTAATGATAAATCATTGGGTGATGAGTAATACTGCTTTTTAAAAAAGTGTAATTCTTCAGCAGTTTTGTTTACTGTTGTCATTATATGGTAAGAATAGATATGTAGTGTTATATTTACTTTCATTAATTTCAAATGATCTCTCTTTACTTACTCTATATCTATCCATTACGCTTACCTAATATTGTTGACTCTACTGCTAAATGACCTCTTCTTCATTCACTGTTAATGACCTTTGTAACTCTTTTAAACTTTGGATCTTCAAATATTCTCAAACTTCAAGCTTAGAAATAAATCCTAGATCCATGCGTGTACTTAGTGCAGGAATCTTTGAATTTTACAGAAAGTCTGTGGAAAAGGTGTGAATAACAGAGATCATTTGAGTTTGGATGGATATCTATAAGTATGGAAATGAGGAAATATTAATTAAAATTTTAAATGTTTTCCTCATTATTTATAACATGAGAAAATACTATAATAGTAAAATAAAATAATCTGACATAAACTCAATTTCTTTATATCAAAGATCTTGAAATAGAGGAAGGTAATAGCTAAAAGAATCAGTAGATCTTTTATTCTATGGTTTGAAACTTTGGATTAGCTGTGGTTAACTGAATTCAGAGCTTGGCCATTTAATGAACTATCTGTGCCTCTTCATATTGATAGTATCTATCAAAGGCTCACCAAACTTCGACATGTTAATAAGATACAATATTCATGAAAATTCCACCTGGATAAGTGGTATTACAAAATTCAATGTATTTTCTTTAAGTCAAGTGATTCTGTGATCATAAAATGACTTATATGTTTCAGTAAAGTGGCGCTCCAACGGTCAAGTGGAATGAATGAGACTGGAGTAATTGTGTGGTATTTAGCACTTTGTCTTCTTCTGGCTTGGCTCATAGTTGGAGCAGCACTATTTAAAGGAATCAAGTCTTCTGGCAAGGTAACTTGAAAAACACATTAGATAGTGATATAGCAGCTTTCCAATTTCATTGTAGTTCAATATCAAGCATTATCAAAAACATGTTTTTTTCTTCTATAATGGGAGCATTCAAATGTGTGAAAAGCTTTCTAAATAGTTATTTTAAGCTCTAAGTAAACACATAGGATCTCTGTTATTGCTAAATACAAAACAAAGAAACAAAATAAAAACTAGTACTAGAGGTGCACATTTCCTAAAAACATGGACTCTCTTAGCTGATAGAGCATTCTGAGGTTTAAGAGTATATTATTAAATTTTCTATCCTACTATATAAAGAAGCATCTTGAATGGAATCATATATTGCAACGTATGGTTTGGAAAGTCTAGATCCTTGTTCTGTATAGAGTAATAGTATCAGGAATCCCCCAGTTGGAGAGAGAGAGAGAGAGAGAGAGAGAGAGAAATGTGTGTGTTTGTGTGCATGTGTGTGTGTGTGTATATATATATATATGTATATGTATATATACACACAAACTATGTATTCATTCTCTTAAAGATTGCCAAAATGGACACAGAACTTTTCTCTCAGTGAAAGGGCCTCTTCTGAAAACATTCTGTTATATTTTCTCACTTCATTGTTTACTTTTATAAACTTTCAGAGAGAATAATGGTAATTTAAGAGAACAACATGAGATTTTCTCTGTGAACAGTTACACAATACCCAGAAAAAAAATGTCTATGTGTTTTTAACTAGTCAATGGATATTTCCTCAAAGGTGGAGGACAGGAATCACTGGGGATCTTGTCTTTGTATTCTGAGTACAATATCTAGCACATTCAGTTAATGTTAAGTTGTGATGAGACATGCTGTTACATTACAAAAATACTGTGAATTATCACAAGTCAAGTGAAAACTTTCCAAAATGTTTTAGTTCCACATTTTTTAAACCCTTAGTTTCCTTTTGATGTTAATAGTGAAAGAGTCCATTAAAATCCATTTACCCAGGCAATTAATTTTTATTGGTCTCTGGATGACTTGTTTAAATCATCTCCTTGGTTGTATTATAAAACACATACGGATCAAGGAAATCATCCACATTAAGGCAAAGCTGGTCTCAAAGGCAATCTGCTCATCTGGAACCATGTGTTATCTAGTACAGAAGCAGTGCACTTGTATGTGTGCTATCAAACTTTCTTAATCGAAGCTGTAAGGATAACAGTAA
>NW_016826017.1:89365-93684 GCF_001698545.2 Rhinopithecus bieti
ACATGCCATTAATATTCTTTTATTGATAGTGAGATAATTTTTAGAAATAGAATTTTTAAAGTAATTTTTATTCATATAAACTGATTCCACTTGACCAACAAAATTCCAGGCTTATTAATCTGAAAAACAATATTTCATGCATAAATACCTGCAAGTTGATGACTAGGGCTATGTGATTTATTGGGTAAGCTCAGAGTAGCTTTAGAGATTACTGTTGAAAGTTTAATGGTCTAATATACATTTTAATTTTCTTCAAAATTTAATATCCCCAAAATATTATCAAATTTTGTCTAGTGAATTGTGAACTTAAAACATAACTTTGACATGGAGTAAGCATTCCATAACCAAAATTGTTACTTATATGAAAAACTTAAACATGTGCCATGAATAAGAATTGAGTAACCCTGTTTCAACTTTACCTTCAGATAATGGCTGAATGTATCACTGACATGTAGCATCTTTTAAAATTTGACTGCTGAGAGTATTAACAGTAAGTGTACTACAGATAGTATGCTTCTAATAGTATGGCCTAGAATACTTTCGCTTTTTTTTTTGAAGACAGAGTATCGCTCTGTTGCCCAGGCTGGAGTGCAATGGCACAATCTCTGCTCACTGCAACCTCTGCCTCCCAGGTTCAAGCAATTCTCCTGACTCAGCCACCCAAGTAGCTGGGATTACAGGCGTGTGCCACCACGCCTGGCTAATTTTTTTGTGTTTTAGTAGAGATGGGGTTTCATCATGTTGGCCAGCCTGGTCTCAAGCTCCTGACCTCAGGCGATTCACCCGCCTTGGCCTCCCAAAGTGCTGGGATTACAGGTGTGAGCCACCGCACCCGGCCCTTTCACTTTTTTACTAGTCACATCACATTCTTAGCACACATTAAGCTTCTGTTCAACTAAAAACCTGTAATTTTATGTTGAAATCAAGGGAGATTATGTTAATATTATCTGCCATGCTAGTAGTACTATTCAAAATGGATATTAGTTTTAGTTTGCTATAGTATTCTTCATGGAACTCATGCTAATTTCCAACCATTGCTGTCTTCTTCTCTAAATACTTACAAGAGGATGTGTAATTATTTCTTGTAAATTTGTGTTGTAAGCAGTGCCAAATGTATTAGCTTTTAGTTGTGGAAATCTGTTCTTAATTTACAATTACCTTTCTGAAAACTGAAATGCCAGTCTTTGGTCTTTGGTTACCTTTTTTGTGCTCAATAATTTCCACTCAATGATTAATCACATAGCTTTAATTTATTTTAGATCTATGGAATTTTATTATTGTTGTCTTGGAGATTAGTATACATTGATGTGTCCACAGGACATCTAATTTGCTTCTTCATTTATCTTGGGCCTCACTCTTTTTATCCCTGTTGGTTAATCTCTTCCTAATTTGAAGACGATTTTGGATGGTGAATAAGAAACAAATAAAATGGAACTTAGCATTCATCACCTTCTCCACGCTAGGTTATTGAACAAGATAAATTATGTTAATGCACTTGGGAATAGTAAGCTTTTATATAAATATGAGCTAATGTACAATTGTTTCAATTATTTCTGTTATATTATACTATCTTGTTAGAGTTGCAACATTTTCCCTAAGAATTAGAATCACCATTTTCTTTGAAGCTCATGACTTTGAGCCTAGTTAAAAATCCCCTTTGATATTCTTTTAGTGGCTTTTGCAAGCCTAAGATATCTGGGTTTTGTAGTTTCTTGAAATCATTCTGAAAAATTTATATGACACTTTTATACTGGTCTGTGTTTCAGTGACTCTAACATCTTTAAAAAATCAGAGTGAAATCTAAAGCTCCTTGTGAGACAAACAATTTAATCTTCTTACCCCTCTACTCTCCAACACAACACGACCCAACTCCTTCTTTTGGGGTTTGATGGCAATGACAATTGTTTTTCTTAGATTTTTTAAAATTCCTCACAATATATATTCTAAACATGGAATCATAATCAGGTGTCTTTCCTTTCCTTTAAATATCTGAACTTCATTTAGATCTCCAGGAGAGTAGAGAATCACACAAATTTATAGATAGAGGAGTCTTCAGCAATGCGAGGATATTTTTCTAACTCCCTCATTTGACAGTGATGAAACTAAGACTTACATAGATTCAATTTTAGCCAATTGTACACAACCAATTCATAAAATTTGAATTATGATTTCCTAATCCCTACTGTAATAATCTTGTATATTGGTATGAGATTAATAGATATGGAGATTAAAACTGTTTGGAATTTCTCTTCACTTTTGTCTGCAACCTAGGTACACATCATGGTATTCAGTAGCAATTTTACACGACACAAGACTGCCACACCCACTTCCAGCTCCCCCTGTCTATCCCAAAAGAGTTTTCTATGGAACTTGAAAACTGATTCTACATTTTATTTGAAAAAGGCCAAAACCCCAAGGTGTATCTGAAGTGAAGAGGACTTGTCCTATCAGATATGAAACAATATTTAAAATGCTGTACTAATAAAAATAGTGAGGTGTTAGCATAGGTAAAAACATATAGACCAGTGGAACAGGATAATAGTCTCAGAAATAAATTAAAAAACAAATGGAACTTGGTATGTGGCAGAGGTGGCAATGCAGATCAATAAGTGATGACAATCCAATTGATAGAATTGATATCTAGTTGATTTAATTGATAATATCAATTATCCTTGAAAAATTGATATCCCATTTAGGAAACAACATCAGTTGGAAATTTCACATATCATTCACATATCACACATATTGATATGCACAATATCAATATTAAGTGAATTGAAAAGTTAACAATATAGGCAAAACTTGAATTCCTTTAGAAGAAAATGTAGAACAGTACCTTTATAACCTTAGGCTAAGCTGTTTTTTAAAAGTAATAGAGATCAAAGATAATACATATAGTCAAAGATGGATACCTTCAGCTACAGTAAACCAACAACAAAAACTTTGGTTCATCAAAGGACACAATGTTAAAAGGTAAACAAAATTAACTCACAAATTTGGGAGGAAAAAAAAATCAACATATGTAATAGTCAAAAGATTAGAATCCAAATTACATCAAGAATTTTAGAAACCGAGTAAGACAGCCCAAACCAAAAACTGGCAAAAGACAAGACCAGGAATTTCACAGAAAAAAACAAATCATATGAAAAATGAAGTGTTTGCAAGTAGGTGGAGGAATGGAAACCCTCACAGCCAGCTGGTGGGAGTACAAAATGGTACAACCCTTTAAAGAACAATTTGGCAAGATTTAGTAGAAGGGAGGAATGCATATACTTTTCAACATCACAGTTCCACACCTACGTATGGGGAATGTACAAGAATGTTTACAGCTCCATAATGGCAACATACTGAATGACCTAAATGTCCATCAACAAGAGAAAGGATAAATTGTGACATATGCAGCGTGGCAATAAAGAAGTGGAAAAGGGCCAGGCGCGGTTGCTCACGCCTGTAATCCCAGCACTTTGGGAGGCCAAGGCGGTCAGATCACCTGAGGTCAGGAGTTCCAGACCAGTCTGGCCAACATGGTGAAACCCCATTTCTACTAAAAATACAAAAAAATTAGCCGGGTGTGGTGGTGCATGCTTGTAATCCCAGCTACTTGGGAGGCTGAGGCACAATAATTGCTTGAACCTGTCAGGTGGAGATTACAGTGAGCCAAGATTTCACCACTTCACTACAGCCTGGATGACAATGTGAGACTCTGTCTCGAAAACAAAACAAACAAACAAAACAAACAAACAAAAAAGAAGCGGAAAAGAATGATTAAAACTACATATATTTAATTTAGCCAAATGAATTTGCTTATATTCTTTCACTTTTGAATTATAAAGTGGACATTTTATATAGTTCAACTTGATGATGGATAAATCTCACAATACCTAATAAAAAATGGCATGTTGTATATGTTTACATGCATTAAGATAACTTTTCTATAAATTCCAAAACAAAGCATTCAAACCTAAATGTAAAGAAGAACAAAGAAATTATGAACACAAAAGTCAGGATAGCAACTACCACTGATGAGTAGAAGGGTGATAATGATGAGGAAGGGGTACAAAAAGGATTTAAAAGACGGTAACATTTTTGCCGGGCGCGGTGGCTCAAGCCTGTAATCCCAGCACTTTGGGAGGCCGAGACGGGTGGATCACGAGGTCAGGAGATCGAGACCATCCTGGCTAACACCGTGAAACCCCGTCTCTACTAAAAAATACAAAAAACTAGCCGGGCGAGGTGGCGGGCGCCTGTAGTCCCAGCTACTCGGGAGGCTGAGGCAGGAGAATGGCGTAAACCCGGGGGGCGGAGCTTGCAGTGAGCTG
>NW_016826017.1:96681-98063 GCF_001698545.2 Rhinopithecus bieti
GTATAGATTGAAAGATTTTGAGATGTTTAAAGTCACATTTGGGTTTACATTTGAAACATTGCTTTTCACATTTTAGCAGAAGGGAAATTGAAGGAGCATATGTCAAGATCAAATTAATAGATTCAATTTGAATACCTCATCAATCATAAAACAATTAAAATATACTTAGAAGTAATTAATATTTTTTTGGTAGGCTGGAATTTACTGGGTTCATCTGATTGACCACTTCTGTGCTGGATGGGGCATTTTAATTGCAGCTATACTGGAGATAGTTGGAATCATCTGGATTTATGGTAAATAGTAACTATAAAATTATTTTCCAGTTTTATTAAAATAGTTTAGTTTGATTCATTTTCATTATGTTTACCTAATTATACTATTAATTTTTATGCTATTATAACAGCAAAGTACAATATACTGGACAAAATTATGTTATGAAAAAATATAATTACAGGTGTATGATTCATTGTTGTCGTACAGAAAAATGTTTGGACACAGAAAGATAATTGATGCCACAATGGTTACTGGAAGAAAATAAGCAAGGACTCAAAGTACTCTTTGTTTTCTTTAGGAGGGAACAGATTCATTGAGGATATAGAAATGATGATTGGTGCAAAGAGGTGGATATTCTGGCTATGGTGGAGAGCTTGCTGGTTTGTAATTACGCCTATCCTTTTGATTGTAAGTAATAATATACCATGAACTTGGTTTCAATAATACAGACATTCCAAGATGAACTTAATAATTCACATTGAAGACAAAATGCAAATTAATTTTATAAATGAATGATTTTCAAGTTTTGCAGTATTTATGGCTGGTGCCTCCAAATTTCCTAAATTAAAATGCCTTTACAGTATTATTCCGAGGCCATCAGTTTAAACATTTACCATTTGAGAAAATAAACAGGTTCATATAGATGTAAAAGTTATCAATAATTTAAAATTTATCAATAGAAAAAATGAAAATAAAACATGTATTTGCTCATTCCCTAAAAAAATATGTTGAGCCATCAATAATATTCCTAACCTGTCTGCCAGGCACAGAAAAAACAAAGATGCATAAGGCCCAGATCCTCCCTTCAAAGAATTCAGTTTAAATATACTGACTGCTGAGAAACAACAGTCCTATTTTAATTCATATTTTATCTCTTAATGAGGCAGATGAAAGCAGTAAAAGAAACTTACCTGTGTCAATAGGGGCAATGGTTTATGTTAATAAATTCAATAATTATTACTATTTAGGAGCTGAGGTAAAGCAAAAGTATGTCTTACTCGAGAGACATAACTTATCAACTTAAAATCTTCAAATAACATTTCAGGACAGTAGATGGCTGAGCACCAAAATAAACACTACACTGGATGGAGAATGATTATGGACCAGAA
>NW_016826017.1:102385-103520 GCF_001698545.2 Rhinopithecus bieti
AATGAAGGAATATCTAACTGGGGAAGTGCGAAGGGAAAGAAATCCTTTTCAAAAGCTGACCACAAAGAGTAGTTAAAAGTTTTTGTCACTGTCTTCACAAGTGTGTAAAGCACAGATCTTTATATAGAGTGCTTGGCATATTGTAGGATGCTCAGTGGTGGTTTTTATTATTATTACTCATATGCAACAGTGGCAAGAAATATCGTTCCACATAATGGAAAACATTTCCATCAAATCCCACTTACTTTAATGCAAACTTGGAGATAATTTATGGTATTGTATTGTGAACCATTAATGAAAACTTTTTCACAGTTGAGTGAAATTAAAATCACTATATCTCAACTATAGTCTGTTTACTGTCACTTTTTTTATTGTTAAGAAACTTTTGAACTGTTTTTCTTTCTCTATTGTGCTTCCATTCCTTCCCCAGTAAGTATATTTTAGCCATATGCAATCAATTACTTAAAGTATAAATAAGAAATTTGGGAAGTATCTGGATTTTTTTGTATCTGACTTGGCATCCACTCCCTCTTAAAAAAATAATTCATTTAGTATAAACACACAATCAAATGAATCTACTCAAAGTGTCTTTAATGATTTCCACCACTGGCATTACATCCTGTAGGCTGTTAGGTGGATTTTCGGTGAGCTGATGCACTTCTGAAACCCTTGCTGACTAGAATATGTTCCAGTTCAACCAGCTTGTTTTCCACCGTAGTGAGGTTTACCAATATGCGCTTCTGCATGGCTATTGAGTGTGGGAAATTATTTAAAATATCCCGAGAGAGGTCGTAGACTGAAAGATTGTTGTCTGTATTGCTGTTAATTAACCCAGTAGAAGAGCGTCTTAGTGCAAAAGCAGTAGAAATTGATGACATTTCACCAGTGTTTCTCTGTAAAGGAAGGGAATTATACATATGTAGTTTATCGAATTAAGCAATTTCCAAACTACCGAAAAACAACTCGTTTAATCTTGGTTACCAAAATAAACTGATTTCCCCTAATATGTAGAGATTAAAATGTATTGAATTGGTACATTAATTCAAAAATACATTCTTCCAAAACCAGACTGAGAAAAAAAAAATATGATAGTCGTTAGGGCCAAAGTTCCATATCCTTTCCTTACATTTCCTGA
>NW_016826017.1:105526-112330 GCF_001698545.2 Rhinopithecus bieti
ATCATCACACACCAGGTCCTATTGTGGGGAGGGGGTAGGGGAAGGGATAGCATTAGGAGATATACCTAATGTAAATGATGAGTTAATGGGTACAGCACACCAACATGGCACATGTATATATATGTAACAAACCTGCACGTTGTGCACATGTACCCTAGAACTTAAAATATAATAATAAATAATAATAATAATAAAAGAAAAAAAAAGAGGGATGAGGTGATCTCCCCTTACCTCTCATTTTACTATATTTTACTGTCTTACATATACACTCCGAAGTCCACATACTCATCTAGCTTCAACTAATTCAAATCTCCCTTACATTTGCCATTACCTGAAAGCGGCGATATTTCCAGAAGACAGTCATCAAGGCACACAGAATGCCGCTCGCTAGGAGTAAATAGACGTTCATGGTTCCTTTTCAGCCTCTTCTCCCTTCTCGGGACTGACCCACTCAGCTGATAGTTGGAAAGCAGTGGGCCTCTAGCCACCCGGAGTTGGAAAACTTCGGGCCAGGATGCCTGGTGCAACTGGGATGCTCTGTGTTGTCCCGCTTTATGTACTGCTGAGGGCGCGAGACCTCACAGTTCGGCACACACGTGGCAGTGCTGCGTCACAATAAGATGACGTAAAAACCGGCCCTGCAGGAAACCGTGCGGCTCACCTGGTTAGTGTCAAGTCCTTAGAGAGGAGAGTGAAAGACAGTGAGGAAGTCTGGGATTTCTGGGAAGCTGAAAAGTAGTACAAGGACAGGCTCTAAAGGGATTGGTTAAATAGAATATTTAAAGTGCTCCTACTTTTTAAAAAATATGTCTTTGCTACAACCACTCCTTTATTCACTTCAAAACAAGACAAAATGCACTGTAAAAGCAGTTACCCACAAATTGTCTTTGCCAGAAACTACCTCCTCCACACCTACCTTGTTATTTTAGCATTTACTGCAACCCTAGTCACATTGGAATAATTATGTACATGTGTATCACTTTACAGTTTAAGAAATAATTTGGGGGACATTTTCACTTATAAACCTCACAACAAATTTGTGCTAAAATTATTTTTTTTAATTTCAAGTTTATACTATGATATTTATTTTTCTTTTATTTTTTATCAACTTTTAAGTTCAAGGATACATCTGCAGGATGTGCAGGTCTGTTATATATGTAAATGTGTGCCATGGTGGCCTGCTGCACAGATCAATCTATCACCCAGGTATTAATTAAGCCCAGCACGTATTAGCCCAACACCCATTAGCTGTTCTTCCTGATGCTCTTCCTCCACACCGATCCTGCCCCACCTCGCAGGCCACAGTGCGTTTTGTTACCCCTTACTATGTGTCATGTGTTCTCATCGTTTAGCTCTCACCAGCTCCCACTTATAAGTGAAAACATATGGTGTTTGGTTCTCCAGAGCCAAGGTATTTTTACTACTGTGTCTATTTTTGCAAATGTGGAAACAGATTCAGGTGTTAAATTCATTTGAAACTAATAGCAAAAGCAGGACTTGAATCCATGGAGTTTGAGCTCTAAGATAACTCCCCCATTCTCGTCATTATCCACATTATCCACATGATCTCCACCTCCACTCTGATTTGTGAGCATCAAGTATTTTACATTCTCCTACCAAGGTACTGAACATTGTAGTTGGAGTTGTATTAATGGGAGGTAACACATACAGGAATCATTGCACTAGAGAAGTTACAAATGTTCAGGAAATTCAGTTAAATGTGGACTATGACACTGACCTAAAGACCCGGAACTAAAAATAATACCCACAGTAATCTCAAGGTGAGTGTCCAACTGCAACCCAGTAACTCTGCTAGGTAAACAACCCTCATCTTCATATAGATGGGACGGGGAGAAATTACATTTTTAAGTTTTTTCATATCACACCATTTCCTGGTTATGAGTACAAAGCTTAAAGTTTTATTGATCCAATGAATATTTATTAAACACTTATATACTAGACACTGTTCTGTATTTTAAGAATCTGATTATAAGCAAAAATAAAGTATTTCTCCACCTGGAATGTGCAGTCTAGTTTAAGAGACAGACATTAATCAAATACAGAAATGTATGTGAAAGTGCTGAGATAAATGGTACCAAAAAGTACCTGGTGGTGTGGGAGCTCATAATAGAATATAGGATCTAAAGAGGAGTGAAGTTCCTGGCTTTATGGCTAACTCAATTGGATGAATAGGAGATAAAATATGGAGTTGCTGGTCATGAATTTAGTCTTGGACAAATCCGGTTTCAGGTGGCTTTGAGACATGAAATAAATGCTCACAGGGAGACAAGTGAAGACATAAATTTGTGAGTCATCTACATATAAATCATAATTGACACTCTAGATGTAAAAGAAATTTCTTCATGTCAGTCTAGGGAGTACAAATGAAGAGAAATTTGAATAGAGCATTGAAAGATTTTAATATTTAATAACTGGGCAATAACACTTCTATTAGTACATGATTGTGGGCTTCCTGACATCTAAATTTTCTGTTTCACTGAATAACATTGAGTGAAGCACATTAACCTTATCTCTAACAATAGGATTTTGAATTTTGATCCTACTGGTATTTAAGTGAAAACTTCAGAAATATTTGAAAATATTCTCATCAAACACATTAGAGTACTGTTACTAACCACTGATTTTTTTATTTTTTATTGTAAAACATATATGACATAGAATTTAACATTTTAATCATTTTTAATTGTATAGTTTTGTGGCAATAAGTAAAATCACATGGTTGTACAAACATTAGCCATCCATCACCAGAACTTTTTCATCTTCCCCAACTGAAACTCTGTATTTATGAAACATTAACTTCCCATTTTCCCCTTTCCCTAGTCCTTGACAACCCCTCTTCTATTTTCTATCTCCGTTAACTTGACTACATTAGATACCTCATGTAAGTGCAATTACACAATATTTGTCCTGTCCTGAATCGCTTATTTCAATGAGCATAATATACTCAAGTTTCATCCATGTTGTAGCATGTGTCATAATTTCCTTTTTTTTCAGAAAGAGTAGGCTGAATAATATTCCACTGTATGTGTATACCATGTTTGGCTTTTCCATTTTTCTTTTGATAAACTCCTGTGCTGTTATCATGTTTTAGTATTGTGCATAATGCTGCTTTGAACATGGATGTACAAATATATCTTCAAGACCCTGCTTTTAATTCCTTTGGGTATATACCCAGAAGTGGAATTGCTGGATAATATAGTAATTATATTTTTAATTTTTCAGGAACTTCATGTTTTCCACAGCAGCTACACCGTTTTATATTTCCATGAACAGTGCACAAAGTTTCCAATTGCTCCATGTCCTCCTCAACACTTGTTACTTTCTGTTTTCTTGCTTTTGTTTATATAGTAGCCATCTTAAATGTTATGAAGGGTATTTCACTGTGACTTTCATTTGCATTTATGATTAGTGATATTGAATGTCTTACGTGCTTATATCTTCTTTGGAGAAACCTCTATTCAAGTCCTTTCCTGGTTTTTAATTTGTTTGTTTGTTTTCTGTTGTTACTGAGTTGTAAAAGTTCTTTACATACTCTGGATACCAATCTCTTATCAGATATTTGCATTGCAAATATTTTATTTCTTCCTGTGAGTTCCTTTTTCACTGTTTTAATAATGTCCTGTAAGGCACAAAGCTTTTAATTTTGATGAAGTCCACTTTACCTACTTTTTCTTTTGTTGCCTGTAATTTTGGTGTCATATCTTGAAAATCACTGCCAAATCTAACATCATGAAGCATTTCTCAAATGTTCCTTCTAAGAGTGTTATTGTCGTACCCCTTAAGTTTAGGTATTTGATCCCCTTGAGTTAATTTTTGCATATTGTCTAAAGGGTCCAACTTTATTCTTTAGCATATGGAGATCAGTTTTCCCAGCACCATTTATGGAAAAGACTAATTATTCCTCATTGAATAGTCTGGGCATCCTTGTTGACAATCAATTGACCGTACATTCAAGGATTTATTTCTGTGCTGTCTGTTCTGTTCTGTTGGCTCATGTGTGTCTTTATGTTAGCAGCACATTTTTTTTTGATTACCATCGCTTTGTGGTAAGTTTTGAAATCAACAAATGTGTGTCCTCTAACTTTGTTCTTATTTCTCAAGATAGTTTTGGCCATTTGCTGTCTCTTGTGTTTCCAAGTAAATTTTAGCATGGATTTTGATATTTCTGCAAAAAACATCTTTGGGATTTTCATAAGTCTTGCTTTGACTCTGTAGATCCCTTTGGGTAGCATTGACATCTTAAGATTATTAACACTTTCACTCCAATATTACAGTATATATTTTCATCTATTTGTATCTTCTTTAAATTACTTCAGCAGCGTTTTGTAGTTTCTAGAGCACAAGTAATTTGCCTCCTTTGTTAAGTGCATTTCTGTGTTTTACAGTTTTTGAGACTATTGAAAATGGACATTTTTCCTGAATTTTCTTTTCAGATTTTATTGTTAGTGGACAAAAGTGCAAGTGATTTTTGAGTGTGCATTTTACATCTTGCAACTTTGCTGCATCCTTTTATTAGTTCTAATGTTGAGTGTGTGTGTCAAGGCATTTGTGTATGTACTGGTGTGTGTGTGTATGTGTGTTTGCAATATTTAGGGCTTACTAAATATCATATTATTTGCAAACAGAGATCATTTTACTTCTTCCTTTTCTATTTCGAGATCTTTTGTTTCTTTTTTCTTTTTTAATTGCTCTGGCAAGGACTTTTAGTACCATGTTAAGCACAACTGGAAAAGAGGGCATACTTGCCCTTTTCCATGTCCTGCAAGGAAAGCTTTTAGCCTTTTATCATTGAGGGTGTTTGATTCCTAGTTTGTCGAGGGTTTTCATCTTGAAGGCTGTTAAATTTTGTCAAATATTTTTCTGCATCAATTCACATGATTGTGTGCTTATTTCCTTTTAATTCTGTTAATTTGATGCATTACGCTGATTGATTTTTATATATTGAACTATCTTTGCTTTCCAGGAATAAATTCTACTTGGTTATGGTGTATATGTTTTTTATATATTCTGTTGACTTCTGTTAGCTACCAGTTAAAAATATGCAATTTTAGAGAAGCTTCAGATCCACAGAAAAATTGAGCAGGAAGTACAGATATTTACCATATGCCTCCAGCCCTCACACATGCATGGTCTCCCCGACTTTCAACATCCCATGATCAGAGTGGTAAATTTGTCACAACTGATGAATCTAAATTAACACCTATTTATCATACAGAGTCCATAATTATATTAGGATTCACTTGAGGGTTTTACGTTCTATGGGTTTGGCAAATTTATAATGACATGTATCCACCATTATTGTATTGTATAAAGTAGTTTCACTGACCTAAAAATCCTATGTGCTCTACCTATTTACAACTCCCTCACCTCAACCCTTGTGAACCAGTGATCATATTACTGTATCCATGGTTTTGCCTTTTCCCGAATATCATATAGTTGGAATCATACAATTTGTAGCTTTTGCTGATTGGGTTATTTTTCTTATTAATATGCACTTATGTTTCCTCCATGTCTTTACATTGATTCATAGCTCATTTCTTTTTAGTCCTGTCTGGATGTACAGTAGTTTATCTATTAACCTTCTCAAAGACATCTTGATTGCTTCCAAGTATTTGCAACTACGAAAAAAGCTGCTATAACTATCCACGTGCAGGTTTGTGTGTGGATATAGTTTTTAACTTTTTTGAGTAAATATCAAGGAATATGACAGATAGACTATATGGTAAAGGTTTACTTCACTTTGTAAAAAACAACCATCTTCCAAAGTGGTTGTAACATTTTGCTTTCCACCAGCATTAAATGAGTGTTCCTGTTGCTCCACATTCTTGACAACATTTGGTGTCAGTGTTCTGGATTTTGGCAACCCTAATAGATGCATAGTAATATCTCATTCTTGCTTTAATTTGGATTGTTCAGATGATATCTGATGCTTGGCATGTTTTTTATGCTTATTTGCCAACTGTATATTTCTTTTATTTTATTTTATTTTTTATTATACTTTAAGTTCTAGGGTACATGTGCACAACGTGCAGGTTTGTTACGTATGTATACACGTGCCATGTTGGTGTGCTGCACCCATCAACTCGTCATTTACATTAGGTAAATCTGCTAATGCTATCCCTGCCCCCTCCCCACTCCCCACAATAGGACCCAGTGTGTGATGTTCCCCTTCCTGTGTTCAAGTGATCTCATTGTTCAGTTCCCACCTATGAGTGAGAACATGTGGTATTTGGTTTTCTGTTCTTGTGATAGTTTGCTGAGAATGATGCTTTCCAGCTGCATCCATGTCCCTACAAAGGACACGAACTCATCCTTTTTTATGGCTGCATAGTATTCCATGGTGTATATGTGACACATTTTCTTAATCCAGTCTGTCACTGATGGACATTTGGGTTGATTTCAAGTCTTTGCTATTGTGAATAGTGCCACAATAAACATACGTGTGCATGTGTCTTTATAGCAGCATGACTTATAATCCTTTGGGTATATCCCCAGTAATGGGATGCCTGGGTCGAATGATATTTCTAGTACTAGATCCTTGAGGAATCGCCACACTGTTTTCCACAGTGGTTGAACTACCTCACAGTCCCACCAATAGTGTAAAAGTGTTCCTATTTCTCCACATCCTCTCCAGCAACTGTTGTTTCCTGATTTTTTAATGATTGCCATTCTAACTGGTGTGAGATGGTATCTCATTGTGGTTTTGATTTGCATTTCTCTGATGGCGAGTGATGATGAGCATTTTTTCATGTGTCTGTTGGCTGTATGAATGTCTTCTTTTGA
>NW_016826017.1:115274-116411 GCF_001698545.2 Rhinopithecus bieti
TCTTCAATAAATGGTGCCAGTAAAACTGGATATTCATTTCCAGAAGAGTAAAACTAGAGCACTATCTATCTCTTGCCATGTACAAAAATTCAAATGAAAATGAATTTAAGACTTAGATCTAAGACCTCAAACTGTAAACCTACTACAAGAAAACTTTGGGAAGAATCTCAAGTACATTGTTTTGGGCAAAAATATCTTGAGAAATGCCCCACAATCACAGGCAACCAAACCAAGAAGGGACATATGGGATCCAATCAACTTAGAAAGCTCCTGGACAGCAAAGGAAACAATCAAAGTAAAGAGACAACCCACAGAATGGGAGAAAATATTTGCAAACTACCCATCTCACCAGAATATATAAAATGCTCAAACAACTGCATAGGAAAAAATATAATAATCCAATCAGAAAATGAGCTCTATATTTGAATGAGTATTTCTCAAAAGAAGACACACAAATGGCAAACAGGTGTATGAAAAGGTGTTCATCATTGATCATCAGATAAACGCAAATCAAAGCTACAATGAAATATCATCTCGCCCCAATGAAAATGGCTTATATTCAAAAGACGGGCAATAACAAATGCTGGTAAGGATGTGGAGAAAACGGAAGCCGTGTACACTGTTGATGGGAATGTAAATTACTACAACCACTATGGAGAACAGTTTGGAGAATCCAGTAATTCTACTTTTCATTATCTACCTAAATAAAGTGAATGAGTATATTGAAAAGATATCTGCACTTATGTGTTTGTTCCAGCACTATTCCTAATGGTCATAATTTAAAAGCAACCTATGTATCTATCAACAGATGAATGGATAAAGAAAATCTGATACATATATACAATGAATTACTCTTGTAAAAATAATGAGATTCTGTTATTTGCAATAATATGGATCAAAATGGTAATCATTATATTAAGTAAAATAAGTCAGGCACAAAAACAAATATCGTATGTTTTCACTTATTTGTAGTATCTAAAATTAAAAGCAATTGAGCTCATTGACATAGTGAGTAGATGAATTGTTACTAAAAGATGCAAAAGCTAGTAGAGGAATTGGGGACGGGGTTGGGGATGCTTAATGGGCACAAAAAATAAAAGAATGAGTAAGACCTATGATTTCATAGCACAACAGCGT
>NW_016826017.1:120794-122683 GCF_001698545.2 Rhinopithecus bieti
TCATAACTTTTAAGAATAGAAAACACAAAATTTTAAAAATCGTTCTTAATATCAGTTGGAAATTTAAGTAAAATATATGGTTTTTCTAGTAGCATCTATACTTGACTTTTCTAAAAATAATTTTTTACATTCAACAAATTTATTTATTTTTATGAATACATAATAGTTTTATATGTGATATTTTGATACAAGCATACAATGTATAATGATCAAATCAAGGAAAGCAGAAAAGCTATCACCTCAAGCATTTACCACTTCTTTGTGTTAGGAACATCCTGATTTCACTCTCCTAGATATTTTGAAATATACAGAACGTTATTGTTATCTACACTCACCCTATTGTTCTACCACACACTGTATCTTACTTTTTCAATCTAACTGTACTTTTGTACTCATTAACCAGTCCCTCTTTATTCCCCCTTGCCCACTACCCTTCCCAGCCTCTGGTAACCATCCTTCTACTTTCTATTAGATCTATACTTTTTTTGGCTTCCACACATGAGTGAGGACATGCAATATTTGTTTTTCTGTGCCTGGCTTATTTTAATTAACACAATTTCCCCTAGTTTCATCCATTCTGCTGCAAATAATAGGCTTTCATTTCTTTTTAAGGCTGAATCCTATTGTGTATATGTACCATATTTTTTAATCCAGTCATCCATTGATGAGCACTTAGGTTGATTCTGTATCTTGGCTATTGTGAATAGACCTGCAGTAAACATGGGAGTGCAGATATCTATTTGACACACTAGTTTCCTTTATTTTGGATATATTATACCCAGCAGTGGGATTGCTGGATCATATGACAGTTCTATTTTTATTTGTTTTAAGGAATATCTATACTGTTTTCTATAGTAGCTGAACTAATTAACATACCTACCAACAGTGTACAAAGGTTCCCCTTTCTCCACCTCCTCTCCAGTATTTATTATTGTCTGTCTTAAAAAAATTGCAGGTACATTATATATATATATATATATATATATATATATACACACACACACACACATATATACACATGTATGTGTATATATGTATATACAATTTGTATCTATACACGTATATATACACAAAGTATCTAATGTAACCCATATATATGTATATATATGTATATGCATGTGTATATATGGGTTACATTAGATACTTTGATAAAGACATGCAATGCATAATAATCACATCAGGGTAAATGGGGTATTCATCACCTCAAGAATTTATCCTTTGGGTTACAAAAAACTCAATGTATTCCTTTAGTTATTGCCTCTCTTTTTGATAAAAGCCACTCTAACTGGAATGAGATAATATTACATTTTGGTTTTAAATTGCATTTCCCCAATGATTTGTGATGTTGAACATTTTTCCATATACCTGTTGTCTAATTTTATGTCTTAATTTGAAATATGTTTATTAAGATCTTTTGCCCATTTTTAATAGAATTATTTATTATTTTGCTATGGAGTTTTAGTTCCTTATATATTACAGTTATTAATCCCTTGTGGGGATATTTTCTTCCTGTGGGTTGTCTCTTTACTTTGTTGATTGCTTCCATTACTGTGCAGAAGCTTTTTAGCTTGATGTAATCCCATTTGTAAAAAGTAGGTTTTTTTGAGGTAAATATGTGCGTGTGTGTGTATGTGTGTGTATGTGTGAGAGAGAAAGAGCACGCATGTATGTGTCTATGTGATGCCTTTGTAAAGCAAAGTATGAGATAAACTGGAACAAAAAGAAACTTTCCAAACAGTTCCAAGAAATGTCTGGGGAGTCTGTTCATTACTTAACATACATTCAATAAATATTTACTGAATATTTACCCTGCAGCAGATATCTAGTTTATCACTAGATAGTAGTGATAAACTAGTAAAGAAAACAGACAAAAATCCTTTTTGCAGTTT
>NW_016826018.1:0-50376 GCF_001698545.2 Rhinopithecus bieti
ATAAGAAAAGAAGAACCTAATTGAAAACTGGGTAACAGATACAAACAGACAGTTCGTGGAAAAGAAAACACAAGTGCCTTCTAAACATATGAACATCCGCTCAACCTTCCTCTTAACAAGAAAACTGCAGACCATCCCTAGCAAGGAATTATTCTTCATCAATCAAGGTTGAAAAAAACCAAAACACTTAAAATAATGTATTCTAGCAGGTGTGAGAAAGAATTTTATACATTGATACATTAATAGAGAAATCTATCAACATTTAAATGCATGTAAGGCCGGGCGTGGTGGCTCACACCTGTAATCCCAGCACTTTGGGAGTCTGAGGCGGGAGGATTGCTTGAGTCCAGGAGTTCCAGAACATTTTGGGCAACATAGTAAGACCCACATTTTTTCTCTACAAAAATAATAATAATAATAATAATAATAACAAACACAATTAGCCAGGCATGGTGGCACACACCTGTAGTCCCAGCTACTCAGGAGGCTGAGGTGGGAGGATCACTTGAGCCCAAGAGTTTGAGGTTACAGTGAGCTGTGATCATAGCCCTGAACTCTAGTGTGGGCAACAGCATGAGACTCCTGTCTCAAAATTGTTTTATTTTATAAAATAAAAAAATGCATGTAGTCTTAGCCAGGTGTGGTGGCTCATGCCTGTAATGCCATCACTTTGGGAGGCTGAGGCAGGAAGAATTGCTTGAGCCCAGGAGTTGGAAGCTGCAGTGAGCTATGATGGTGCCACTGCACTCCAGCCTGGGTGACAGAGTGTGACTCCATCTTTATAAAAATAAATAACGTAGATTAAAACGCATGTAGTTTTTAGCCTGTCAATTCTACTTCTAGAGTTTTTGTGTAAGTATACTTCCACATGTGCAAAATATATATGCACACTAAAATACTGCTTTTACCAGCAAAAGATCGGAAACATGACACATACATTATATATTTATATATAATTGCATATAAATATGTATTTATCTATTACATGTTCATAGAACAACAAATGGCAGTTTGATAAGTGACAAGTCCTATATATGAGATCAATTTTAATAAAAAGAGCAACATGTAGAATATGTGTTGAGTCTCCTGCCAGATGTGTAGAAAGGCGTCTGTTTACACCCTGGAACCTGCAGAGCCTGTCTTTGGGAAGGTGCCTCTGAGGCTCGTCACTGGGTGTCTGCAGGGAAGAGATGAAAGGGAAACATTTTCATTGGATATTAGATGCTCTTTCTGCATTTTAGATGTTCTACTTTTTAAATAAAGAAATACAAAAATTAATTGTAAAAATGTGTGTGGGAGGACAGAGGCAAAGGAAGAGAGAGAAAGAAAAGAGAGGAAAGAGAAAGAGAAGCAAGAGAGAGGGAAGACAGGGAGAGAAGGAACAGAGAGAGAGGGAAGAAAGACAGAAGGGAGAGAGAGAGGGAGAGAGGAGGAAGAGAGAGAGAGAAGAGAGAGAGGGGAGAGAGAGGGAGAGAGAGAAGAAAAAGAGGGAAGAGAGATGGAAGACAGAGATGGGCAGAGAGAAGGAAGAGAGGATAGAGAGAAGGAAGAGAGAGAGAGGGGAAAACAGAGACAGAGAGAGGGAGCAAGCTGGTCTGTGTCCCCAGGGAATCTGCAGCATCATGGGACTGACTGCAGGAACATGGGGTGGACAGGGAAGATGTGTGTTCAGCTTCCACCATTCGGAAGCCACAATTCCTTGGGCAGGTGCCCATTGCTCTGAGCTTTAGTATCTGCATGTGTAAAATGGGTACCTTGACTTGGTAGGCTTGTAAGGTTCCAGTGGGAGGAGGGGTGTGAAAGGGATTCATCAAATACAAGGCACCCCAGGCTTTCCGAGCCTCACCAAGAGCAGCAGCATTTTGTGATTATCTCCTTCAGAAGGAGCCACGGAGGAGGAGAAGTTGCTGAGCCGGAAGATGATGAAATACTGGGCTACCTTTGCTCGAACTGGGTAAGTAAACCTCCCGGTGTCCCCTGTGCCTGGGGTGTGAGGAGGAAAATGTCACCCCTGTTTCTGTTCTCCTTTCCAGGAATCCCAATGGGGACGACCTGCCTCTGTGGCCAGCCTATAATCTGACTGAGCAGTACCTGCAGCTGGACTTGAACATGAGCCTTGGACAGAGACTCAAAGAACCGCGGGTGGAGTTTTGGACCAGCACCATCCCCCGATCCTGTCTGCCTCCGACATGCTCCAGTCCTCTTTCCTTCTTAATTTTCCTTTCTCTCCTCCAGCCTTTCTTTTTCTCTTTTGTTCCTTGGGAAGTTATCTTTCTGTGATTTTGGTTTCTCTTCTCCTCCTACAATTTTTCCCCGCAATCATTAGCTTTTTTCCAAGTTCAGCTGCTTTCTATGGGGATCTTTGCAGAACAAGCTGCTTTCGCTGATATTTTACAGACTTAGGAATGATCCTTACGGAATTCTTTTCAACATCAAAAAGTGCAATTTGTCTTGGAAGGCAACACGATTTCTTCAATAAATTTGGAAGAGGACTGACCTATTAGTTGTCATAATAATGATTTTATAACTCATATGAAATAAAATCAGAATGTAAATATGGATAAGGGGGCAGAATTTAAATCTGTGCTGATAATGCTCCCCCTGTCCCCAGCACCCACTTTCTATCAGAGAAGGTGTCTGTGTATGTTACCCAAAATGTGAGTCCACCACCCCAACCCATAGGGGCTTCAGCCACAAGCCAAGTATGGATGTCTTGGACATCACGGGTTTGAGCTGGGTCTCTTCTCTGGCTCAGAGAGACGTGTGGGTGACGGGGTATCCTCAGCCATGGAAAGCTGATGTCATCCAAAATAAAAAACCTAGAAGTCAAATTCTAGGCATCAAGGGTCAGATCAGCACTGCCAAGAAGAAATGAAGCTTCTGTGATGGGGTCGAGATGAATCTATCATTCAATAAATCCACACTGGCTGGGTGTAGTGGCTCATGGCTATAATCCCAGCACTTTGGGAGGATGAGGTGGGTGCATCACTTAAGGTTAGCAGTTCAAGACCAACTTGGCCAACACGGTGAAATCCCATCTCTACTAAAAAATACAAACATTAGCTAGGCATGGTGGTGTGTGCCTATAGTCCCAGCTACTTGGAAGGCTAAGGTGGGAGAATCACTTGAACCTGGGAGGTAGAAGTTGTAATGAGCCTAGGCCACACCACTGCACTCCAGACAGGGTAGACAGAGCAAGAATCCTTCATAAAAAAAAAAAAAGATAATAATAATAAAAAAATAAAAAATAAATCTACACTGAGCGTCTGATACATACCAGGCGTATCCTCACTGGGGATACAGCAGTGAAGAAAACCTGGCTAGTACCCAAGAGTGAGCAAACAGACATTAAGCAAACTTTCACGCAAGTGGATATCTCATACTGTAAATTTGATAGGTGTTACTAGGAGAATAAGGTGTTTTCAAGAAAGTGTAACAGAGGCAACCTAAGTTAGATTAACGTCTTCGGAGGCTCTCCCTGGAGAAATAGCATTTACATTAAGAAAGGGCAAATCAAAATTAGTCACAGGGTAGGGAGAATGTTAAATACCGTCATTCAAAGGGTACACTCTTACTTTGTACAGCCACATAATCCATATTATATCCATATAATTCACCATGGTCATTATTTTTTCTTCGCAATTGCTTCAAGATTACATAAGATGCATAGAATAGGAGGGTTTCTGAGATGCCAGCAACTCGTCTGGGTGAGAGATCTCCAACTCAGAGCCTGAATCTGACCCCCTGAAGTGTTTTGTTTGGCCCACACAATGTTAAATATGTTTTGGAATTTGTGGCCAGCAAATTTTAAATTAGGGAAATTTCACATTAAATCCCATATTTCCAGCTTCTTCAGGAAACAACAATAACAAGAAAACCCAGAAGATGCTATTACAGAGCTGCATTCGCACATGATAACCAGCACTTCTGGCGGGCCATACAACACCTTTTATGCAAATTACAAGGTGCCCCTTCCTCAAAACCTTCTACAGTCGTCTTCAGAAACTGCCATGGATAAATATCTGCATCTATGATGCAAATGACACCTTCTGTAAAGTGTTATCCTTCTGCAGTGCACTCCCTGTGCAACCGTCCTCAGGAAAGACAGAGTAATCTCCAGGAACTGAGTGGTGGCTGCCCTCTTTACAGAGGCATAAGCTCTCCACTTTCCCCAGTCTGCACCATTCCACTTTGTGCTGTGCCTGGTCCATTTTACTCACTGATATTATCCAACCTCTGAAGGTGTTAAAGTTTGGACCCTTGACCTCTCATTTCATAGTGAACCTCAGAGAGGTGAAAGGATTCACCCAAGGTCACTCAGCAAGTATGCAGTGTCAGCAAGTTAGCAGTAAGTCAAAACTAGGCCTTAAGGTTCTTGTCACTTCAGAGCAGGACTCTTACTGCCACGCAGCTATCTCTCTCACCAGATGGTCCAAGGCATTCTCTGTATTAGGTGGTTGTGGGAGGGGTGGATCAGAGATGCTCTGGGCCACTTTATGGCTGTAGGCCACATGAAAGCAAGCTGGAAACTGAATTGCCTCTGCAGCTGCAGAAGACTAATTTCTATATTGATATTTGGAAAAACTAACAGCTAGAAAACACCACTCAACTCATTTTTAAAAATATGATCATATTAAATGACATTACACACATCATTTATATATTGCTTGCAGTGCCAGCATCCTCAAATACGGTTCTAATTTTGGTAAATATCTTGCTAGGGGGAGCACATTACTAAGTTATCCAGATATAGGCCCCTCTTTCCTTCTCTTTCTGTCCACATGCAATCAGATGCTTTGTGGAATTAAAGTTGACATTTATTTAAGTGGAACTTGGTGTCTTTTTTCCCCCCTTTAATTTAGAGTTTTCTATCTGGGGTGTAAGTAAAAGAATCACTTGGAGGGCTTTTCCAAAATACCGATGGCCAGGTTACCAGCCAGTCAATTGGAAGCAAAATCTCCTTGGATGGGACCTAGAAGTCTTTTTCAGTTTTCTGCAATTTTAATGAACACCGCTGACTAAGAACCACCAGGTCTTAAGAGTGTGGCATATGTATTTTTCAAGTTCCTAGAGGCTCTCCAAAACAAACAAACAAAAAAATCAGCTGTATCTTCTGCCTGGTGTTGATGTGTCACAGTCTCTTTAGCCATTAGTTTAATCCTGTATATTTATGGTTATAATTTGATGAGCAATGTTGGGAATGACTTCTTCTTCTTTTTTTTTTTTTTGAGATAGAGTCTCACTCTGTCACCCAGGCTGGAGTCACCCAGGCTGGAGTGTAGTGGCGCAATCTCCACTCACTGCAACCTCCACCCCAGTACTTCTATTTTCAAATATTATTTAAGGCATCCAGATTTGCATAAGATGCACTAGGTCAATGGCCATGGCATTTGTAAATCAATGTTCTTAAGTTCTACAAATTCATTTTCCTAAAGCGCCAAATCACATCCTACTCACCAGCATGATGGGTACACATCATTTTCATAATCACTTCTAATTTTCCACCATTGTAAAAAAAAAAAGTTTAATCACTATCTTATTGTAAAATAAACAATTTACTTTTCCAGGACCCACTGCCTCTCCCCTCCCTTTTTTGTTTTTTTAAACAATCTTGAACCCTATCCATTAAATTAAATCAAAGCAAAAGCAGGGACAAACATTAGTCTTCACCTGTGAATTTCCTGATGTCCAGTAGAGGGCAGCATTATCACAAAGGAAAGACACCGCTCTCTATTCTGAGGTCCCTGAGATGCTGGTAGTGTGACATCGCAGAAGTTACCCCTACAACAAAATCATGCAAAATAGTTAAATTATATACAAACCTATACAATATAGTGTTATCCATTCCCTCTGTAACATTTGCAAAGAGGAAAAGGTACAATCCACTCCCTGAAAAGTCTGACTGAAAAGACTAAACTCACTAGCAGAACAGAGGTTGGGGCCAGCAGTGTTTCCCTTTTCCACTTCTTGGATTTTCCCATTAAGTCTCCAGGGGCCTACCTCAGAGGGGCATAAGGGATTTCCTCTCCTTGGATGAACTCAGTCCAGATTCCCCCTGGGCAGAGCTGCAGGGGAGGGTGGGAAGCGGGCTCAGGCCCTGCACCTGGGTAGCTGCCCCACCTGGTGCTGCCCCAGGTAACGCATCTACAAGACTAGCTTCCCTTCCCCCAGCAGGGAAAGATCCCACTCAGTCCTGTCCCGTGTGCTCTGCTAAAAGTTTCTATCAAGAGTGTGCCTTATTATTCCCCAGGACGGGAAGGGCTGGGGAGAGAAAATCCTACCTTGCCACTTGATTGTGTCAAGATACAAGGGAATTCATTGCAAAGAGCTCTCTGTGCTCCATGAATGGGGTGGAGCTCAAGTCTGAAATTACAGGATGGGTAGGAAGGGGGATGGCCAGCCACAGCATGGTGGAAGTGTAACCCTGAGCAGTGGTGGCAAGGGGGCCAGCCCACGGGCAGCAGGGCTGGTGTTGGCAAGGTTGTTGGAGCTCTCTGTGAGTGCCTGGAGGACAGCTTTTCTACCTTGACCTGTAGGAAACAGACTTCTCTCTTTGTAGGAAGACAATGCCATAAAACGTCTGTCTATCTATTTATCTATCTATCATCTATTTACCTACCTACCTATTATCTATCAATTATCTATGATCTATCTATTATCTATCTAACCTATTTATTTCATTAATTACATTTATTTATGAAATTGTATTTCAAGTTCTATTTACCTCCTGAACTCTTCATGTGAGAGACCAGAACTCTGACTGATACCATCAGTATTTTTAGGAGGATTGGTACACTTTGATTCTTATTCATTACTATATAATTCCTCCATTAGTTTACCTGCATGCAACAATTGAGTTACAGAAGCACATTTCTGAAAATCAGTTATTCAATGGGAAAAATGGACTGTCGATGGTCAATTAGTACTATGAAGGCCGGGACAAACTTGTCCACCATCATGAGAGCTTGTTTGGTGGCCAGGCATTGACGTCATCAAGAGTCATCATTACTGCAGCCATTACTTGAGCTTTGGGAAACTTCTTCCTTTTGACACTCAGATCTCTGGGCAGAAATCACCTTATGTTGACATCTGGCAAGGACCTTCCGATATTCTGTTGTAATTAGGTGGTCAGAGTTCCTGGGGTGAGCCCAGTTCTAGGACTGGCAGAGGCAGACAGTCTTCAGGAAACTTTGGCCTTGGGGTGGAGCTCAAAGGGAGGAGGTGCACTACTCATGGGCATAAGTGGGGGATACCTATACCCCAACTTTCACAGGTGTCCAATACCACTAAACCCAGAGAGTCTTTCTGTCTCTATTCTGATGGCATAGGTGCACGGTGGTGTCTTTCTCTCCATGAGTTAACGTCTCCTTTTTCTGTCCTAAAACTAGTTCTCATCATTCTATTGGCTTTCCAGTGTCCAAAATGCTGTCATCTCTTCTTTTGCAGTTTGCCTATGTGGGTTTGTAGCTTTAAAAACTTTATTTCACAGTTTTTTTCGGATGATTGGAGGAGGGAAATAAAAAAATTTTGGATCCCTCTTCTTTCATAGGAAGTGGTGAACAATTTTCCTTTACACAAACATTTAAAACAACTTTTCTACCTTTTTGACAGCTACATTGCATCCCATGGTATAATATTCAATAAAGTATTTAACCATCTACTATTGTTAGCCATTCGAATGATTTCCTATTTTGTACTGTTGTCAACTGCACTGAGGTGACCATCTGATACGTATATCTTTGGGCCCATTCAGAATTATTCCTAGAGAATAGTGCTTTAAAATAAAGGTTTTATCATTATTTAGGTATGGCAGGGCCGACAGATCAGATGTCAGCCATTGAAAAAGCAATTTGGGCTGTGCGTGGTGGCTCACACCTGTAATCTCAGCAATTTGGGAGGCCAAGGTGGATGGATTACTTGAGTTCAGGGGTTCGAGACCAGCCTGAACAACATGGTGAAACCTCATCTCTACTAAAAATACAAAAAACAGTTTAGCTGGGTATGGTGGTGGGTGTCTATAATCCCAGCTGCTAGGGAGGCTGCGGAAGGAGAATCGCTTGAACCTGGGAGATGGAGGTTGCTGTGAGCCAAGATTGTGCTATCGCACTCCAGCCTGGGCAACAGAGCGAGACTCCATCAGAAAGAGAGAAAGAGAGAAAGAGAGAAAGAGAGAGAAAGAAAGAAAGAAAGAAAGAAAGAAGGAAGGAAGGAAGGAAGGAAAGAAAGAAAGAAAGAAAGAAAGAAAGAAAGAAAGAAAGAAAGAAAGAAAGAAAGAAAGAAAGAAAGAGAAAAAGAGTAGTTTGTTACTCACATATTACTCACAGATCCCAAGACAAGACAAGGGGGCACTCCATGCTATGGGAGCTGGAGGCTGCCCAGACAACGCTGGAGTCCGTCAGAAGGTGGTGGTGATGGGCATGTGGCAATAGGTGTTCCTGTGGTTTCCATGGGAAAGAAGAGGTGAGGCAGGGTGAGCACGTTTAGGATTGGTTAGTTTGAACATTTTCAGTGGGCTCTGCAGCATCGGGGCTCTTCCATCTCGTACCTAGCCCTGGGGTGATGAGGGTGCGAGGCTATTAGTCCAGAGTGGGAGAGCCCCATAAAGGAGGTGGTTGGGGATGTGGGCTCTGGATCAGTGAGTTTGCATATGAAAGGCACACTAAGAGACAAGTGGCTTATATCTCTAGGAATTGGCTAACTCTGGGAGGAGCAGTCTCTCGAGGAGTAAGCCCTGGATGTCAAAGTATCAGAATGGAGAAAATAAAGAACACGGTTAATAAAAAATAGCTAGGACAAATGGGATGCCTTTTTGAAATGTTAGGATAGACTTTCCTAAATTGCCCCCAAGAAAACTTGAACTAATTGATCTCTCACATCAGTGGTGAAAGTTCCTGGTTTTCTATATTCTTGCCACTAAAGAAGAGTGGTAAAAATCCTTGCAAAGTCAGTAAGTGCCATTTGGGCATCCGGTTTGAATTTGCATGTCTTGGTGTGTGTGCTATTGATCTGTGAAAATGGTATTTTGTGGATGTGAAGACCCCTTGGAGCCTGATTGGTGGGATGGAGGGGGACTGTGAACAGTATCCACCCCAATGTGCTCCTGGCTTCCATAGAAGCACAGATACATGGGAAGTGTCAGAGGGATTACAACTTCCCCACCCCAGCTGTGACCCAGCCCACAAAGGATTCTAGATATTTTGTCCCTTGCATGACCTTCTAAAGTGAGAACACAGGGCTAGCATCAGTAGCTCCTGGGATTTGGGCAGACCTTTGTGCACTCCAGCTTTTTGGAGAAGCTTATGTCATTTATACTTGCTGAGTCCTGTGTAAGTCCCAAAGCCAAGTTTTCACAAGCATAGGACTTAGGCACCTTTGAAAAGGAGAAGGTTATATTTTACCCTCCCAAAGAGTGTGTAGGAGGTTCCCCTTGAGGGTAACCATTGATCCCTCCAGATGGCTTGGCTGCTTCTGCCAGGCTGTACTTTCGGAAATGCCCTTCATTGTGCAATTCTCAGAATTCAAGTCTTTCAGTGTCTCCTCATTGTTCAGGGATGAAGTCTGTTCTCCTTGGCTTGGCATTGAAGCTCTCTGTCCTCTATTCACCCTTCCAGTCCAACTGGCCTCCCCAAGAAGCCCCTGAATCTGCATTGTACCAATGCTAATTTCTTCTCTGTCTCTCTAAATTTTGCCCATCTCTCAATACCTAGTAGCATCAAGAGACATCACAGTTTTGGGCATTAACATATATGAATATTGATAGTTCTCAGGGCAAGAAAACACACCAAACATGCCTCTCTGTGGAGGCCACTCTATTCACCTGGATGTTTATAATGTAATCTATAGTTTGAGTTTATAGGACTCTTTCGAGATTATAATTCAATCTTAACTTTTCTCTGTCTGAATTTTTACATGGCTTTCTGAATCATCCTTTTTTCCCCCATTTTATTCCTAACAGGGTAAAGGGAGGCTTAACAGAGTAGCCCTAATGAATAGGGAATGGGTTTAGAATCACGCTTTTGTGATTCGAATCAAAGAAATACAAAAACTTAGTGTTTATCAGAGTGTAGTGCACTTATTCCTGGAGTTATGCAGGATCATTTTAGATGGCGCACAAACTAGAAACCACTTATATAATAGTTGTGTATTTATTTTGCTGTGTATTAGGGGAATAAAAACCCTTTACTATCAAGTCCTTGGTTTAGCAGATATTACCTGTGACAAGGATTGCTGGCAGTCTGTTAAAATCTGTCCCACCTTCCTTGGTACACAGCCAGATTACATTTTCCAGCCTTGGTTGCGATTAGATTGATCGTGTGAAAAAGTTCTCACCAATGTCCTCTGAGTGGGAGTGCAGAGTGCCACAGCCAGGCCTGGCCCACACAAATGCTCAATGGTCACACTTCTGTTCCTGCCTCTTCCAGGTGACAGGAAATTGACACCTATGGCAAATTTAGAAACCATGACTTAAGGATGGCAAAGCCACCATAGCCTAGATCAGGAGTGAGTAAACTACAGCCTAAAGGCCAAATCTGGCCTACTGTCTTTAAAAATAAAGTTTTATTGAAGCACAGCCATTCTCATTTGCATAGGTATTTTTATGCACTGCCTTACTACCACAGTAGTTGCCACAGTCAGCCCATGGCCTGCAAAGCCCGAAGTACTTACTATCTGGCCCTTTATAGAGAAAGATTGCCGATACATTAATTTCGATTTCTGAATGACCATATGGAGGACAGCCACCTTGTTGACCTGAACAACACTCTGGTCATTTACTTATGCAAAAAATAAGCTGTTGAAATTCTGGGCCTATTTGCTACCATAGTTTACCTACTCTCACTAATAATCCTTGCTCAGCAGTCACAGGGTGATTGCCTAACGAATGAATATGGCCCAATTTCCGGTTGTTTGAGCCACTGAGGGTGACTAGTTATACCCATGGGATTATAGGTCTCTCCTCTACGACCCACGACCAGGCCAAAATTTCCTCCAGATGCTCGAACCAGTCAGTCCTAGGACCTGATTGACACCAGGGAGTCTGACCCCCTAAGTATAACACAGCATCACGGTCCTGGGAAGGTGTAAACATAATACAGTTTCTGCCCTTTGAACTGAATGTTAACCAGAGGACATTCCACGAAGCAGAAGGAAATGACCTTAGTGACGATGACCCTTGCCAAAGGTAGGTAAGTAACCCTTGCCTTGTCACCTACCTGGTAGTCATGATGGCGATCAACGCTGGCCCTGCTTTCATGTAACTAACTGGCCTTCAATGGTTCACTTTTCCCATTGAGTGACTTTTTTCAGTTACACACTTTTGTAAACTAGAAGTGCTTTTACTGGCATTTCTTTATGCACTGCTTTATTTTTACCATCATTTTAACTTAAAAAATGCAGTCACACATTTTCCATGCATATCTCTAATTTATGGCAGGCTATATAGGTCTTACACTTATGGAAATGATATAAAGTCTCCCTTTTGAGTGAGCATGTTAAAGTGAAAAGAGTGACTTCATTTAAAGAAAACTACTCATAGAAGTACAGACTGTACGCTGATGAGGCAAAAAAGCATGATATTAGTGTGAGAATAACTGAGGTTCCAGAAACACTGCATATGCCTAGGCTGCAGTGGAGAATGTCATAGAATCCTGGATTCACGGAGTGCGGAGCCACGGTGAAGGGTGAGTGAGAGAGCCCCTCCCCCAGAGCCACCCCCTGTCTTTCCACAAAGAATTCCCAAATGTCACCCATTGGATCCTCAGACTTCTGTCTCCCAGTTCAGTGTTCTCTACCACAAAATCTACACCTGATCAATCCCATGGTTTAGAGACAAAGCTGAGTGAGGGGCCCAGCAGGACATGGACTTGCTGTGCCCAATGCCTGCTCTAATGTGAGCTCTCCACAAAGCTGCTGAGTAAACTGTTGGAGGTGGAGAGGTTTGGGGGAAGTCCACATATGCCCACTCTCCCAAGTCCTACCCCCTGCTTAGAAGTTAAGGCCTGTTCCTAGGATTTTACTTTCCATGTCATATAGTTCCTCATGGGAAACCAGAGGGATTCCCCAGAGAAAACAATAACCCCAGCCAACTGCCACTTAAACAAGGGATGTATTGCTTACAGCTGAAGTGATGCAGGGGAGTTATAAGTATTAAGCAAAACTGAGATCTATTGTAAGGCTTGGTAGGCTCTGGCTTCACCCATCACAATGTGCAGAGTCATCATGAACCAGAAATGGGCTTCAGAGACTGCAGTCAGACCCAGGCAAAACCTAGGAGTGGCCAAAAAAGATTTCTGTTTGCACAATTGGCTGGTGTCACAAGCAGGCATGTGATTGAGTAGTGGTTCAGGAGAAGAACTAATCCTTACCTTTTATATTTTGTGAACACAGCACCACAAAATCTTCATAGGCCAAGAGCCAGGGCTGCTTCCCAGGTTGCAAAGGTCAGCTGGCTAGGGCAACAGGGCAGGATGGCTAACAGGCATGTGCATGCGTGCACGTGTGTGTGCGTTGTGTGTGTTGTGCTGAGTGAGTGGGACTAGCCTTGCTTTCTACTTAGGAGGACCACCCAGATTGTCCCTTGTGGATACAGACAGAGATGCTTTTTATTAGCATACAGTTTATCAACCAGGTTTCTGTCCTGGATAAAAGTAAGGGAGGAACCCTAAAGCTCAGGTCAACTTTTGTGGAGTCAATTAACTCTGGGGAGTGATTCTCATGCTGTCACAGCATCCTCATTTTCATCACATAATGCCCCTCACCAGCCTGCACGTGGCTGGAATGAGTGCTAATGAGCATCTCTTTTTGAATTTGAGTCTCTAGAAGCTTCATTTCAGCTACAACTCATGGCCTTGGGCAAGAATCCATCAGCAGCTCAGGGACCGTCGTGTACTTTATGGCTGCTGGTTGCCCAATCTTTCCTGATACAATTGCGGTCAGACCTGGACAAGGGCAGGCTTGCCAAGTGACATTGGGAAAATAGAACATGGCTGCCCAGGTATCTGGTACTTGGCTCCCATCTTTCTCTCTTTTTCTTTCCTTCTTCCTTTCTCTCTTTTCTTTCTTTCTTTCTTTCTTTCTTTCTTTCTTTCTTTCTTTCTTTCTTTCTTTCTTTCTCTCTTCTTTCCTCCTCCTCCTCTTCTTCTTCTTCTTTCTTCTCTTCTCCTTCTTCATTTTTTGCTTCTTCTTTCTTTTTCTTCTTCTTCCTTTCTCCTTCCTCTTGTAGAGATAGAGTCTTACTATGTTGCCCAGGTTATTCTTGGACTCCTCTCTCAAGAAATCCTCCCACCTTGGCCTCCCAAAGTGCTAGGACTGTGGAGCAGGAAGGGTTGCCACGGTGCCCGTCTCCCCTGGCTATTTCTATCCCTTCAGCTCTACCATGCTCAGCCTGGGTCAATGATCTGACAAGGTAATTTGCCTTAGATAAGGCTACCAATGATAATATCTCCCTGATGTATAAAAGCAAGAGAAATGGCTGCCAGCCACACTGTGCTGGAAGGCAGAAGCCTCAAGTTCTGGTTTTGACTTTGCCATTGGGTCGCTGTGTGACCTAAGGCAGTACCTCCCCATCTCTGGGCCTTAGTTTCTTTTGGGGATAATTAACAGAATTGAATTGAGCCTATGTATGAGTTTACTGAGGCTGCCAGAACAAAATATCACAAACTGGGTGGCTTAGACAACAGAAATCAATTTAAGATCCTGATACAGCATTAATCTCACAGGGTTATTTTGAGAACTGAGATCCTGCGTACAAAACTCTCGGCATAGTGTTTGCCACACAGTAAGCTCTCAGTAAATATTTGTCAATCAATGTATGAAGAAATAAAAGTGGAAAATACAAATAAGTAAAAACACTGACAAGATTACAGCCAGGAAATGGCTGTTGTAATTCTAATTAGATATATAGCCTTCCAGTATTTTCCTGTGCAAATAAAGACATATGTTACTACTCAAACGGGACCATATCATACCTGTCAAGATTTTCAAAAAACATTTCATTATTTTATTGAAATGTAAGTCACATACCATTAAGTTTACCTTTTAAAGTGTACAATCTAGTGGTTTTAGTATATTCCTAAAGTTGTGCTAACATCATCACTATTTAATCCCAGAACATTTTTACCACCGCGAAGATAAAACTCATGCCCATTAGCAGTTACTCCTCATTCCCCTCTCTTTTGCCTTCCCCAGACCCTGTCAACCACTCTGTCTCCATGGATTTAACTATTCTGGAAATTACATATAAAAAGCATCATACAACATGTGACCTTTTGTGGCTGGCTACTTTCCTTTACCATGATGTTTTCTAGCTTCACCCACATTGTAGCATGTTCTTCTTATGACTGTATGATATGTCTCTGCAAGCATTGACCACACTTTATTTACATATTCATCAGGTCATGGACATATGGGTTCTGCCCATTTTTTGACTAGGATGAATGACACTGCTCTTTGTGTACAAGTTTTTGTATGGACATGTTTTCAGTTCTCTTGGTTACACACCTAGGAGGGGAATTGCTGGGTCATATGGAAACTCTATGTTGAACTTTTTGAGGAACTGTCTACACCACACAACAATTTATAACCTGTTATTTTCTCCTTCACAACGTATCCTGTCTTCACTGTTAACAAATAGCTGTGCACATCACTATTTTGAGTGAATACGTCATATCTCCTTAGCCAGCTGTACCAGAGTGTGTTTAGTGAATTCCCTATTGTTGGACATCTAATGATCCCATGAAAGAGGCTTTGAACGACGTCCTTGTGTCCCCAGCAGCTTGTAAATGACAGTTTTCCAGGTGTGCTCAGAGCACTCTGTATCCCCTTAATTTGGTCATTTCACATTGCCTTGATATCACCCCTGCTGCTTCTCCACGCATCTGTCTTGTCTACCAATGGTGAGCTCCGTGAGAAGCTGAACCATGTCTTGAAATAGCCTTTGTATTCATTATATGTGGCCAGGCGCCAACTATTTTGGTAAATATTCACAGAGTGGATGGGTACATGGATGGATGGATGATTAGAGCCAGGGACTATGGGTGGACAAAGTTCATTCTGTCCAAAAATTCATGCTTTGGAAAGTAGTGAGTTCTCTGACACTGATGGTGTGTGACAGGGGCTGCGCCAGTTGGCAGGATATTGTGAAGCTAATTCAGGCCTTAGAAGGGGACTAGATGAAATTTAAGACCGCTTCCAAGCTTGAGAGCCTGCAACGCTATGAAGCACAAGCTCTGGGAGCTGAGATATGTCCTAACTTACCCAGCTGAGCTGTGAGGTGTCAGTGGCTCTAACATTTTCCAATTTTTTTCTGAGGACCTCAGATTAAGGCTCCCCTTTGCCTGAAAGCATCTGCCTGCTGGTGCGGGCCTTTGTGGGCCCTCACAGTGCACTGAGGTTAGAGTCCTGCAAGGGAGAAACCCTTATGTAACAAGTTGTTGGGCGAGCTTACAGCTCTCTGTAATCTGAGAGTATAGTCCAGAGTGGTTTGATGAAAGAAGGTAAACTGTGGGTGGGTGTGGCTTGAGTTCCCACCAGAAGCCCAGGGAAATCTGGGGAAAGGGAGGGCTTTTCTGCTTTCTCCCAGTTAGAGGATTAGGCAATTGGCAGCGCAGGGTGGTAACTCGGGGCAGGGCTGGGCTCCAGGGCTGGACAGCGCAGTCCCTCTGAGCTGCAGGGAGACCTCGCAGGCTCCGGGAACTGTCACCCTTCCACGATGTGGCTCCGTGCTCTTGTCCTGGCCACTCTTGTTGCTTTCACGGCTTGGGGTGAGTCCTTCTGAAATCAAATATGCGGGGCACTTTTTGAAATCCTTGTTCTGGGCCGAGGTTGACGCAGATGCACAGAAAGGCAAACACACAACAGGTCCGGCTCCGCGGCTGTGCTCGCCCTCCGTACTTGGACTTGGACTTGGAGCAGCTGAGCCTGGCTAGCCCGGTCCGAGCGGAGATGCAGGGAGGGTGAACATCCTGAGACCGCCCTGCACTGCTAGCCCCCATGCAGGCCGGCAGCTGGCCTACCTCAGGCCTCACACACGAGAAATTTAGGCAGCTCAGTTTACTGTCCCTTAATTAGTGCCGTTATGGCTGGATCACGGAGAGCGGCTCAGCAGAATATTACGAGTATCGACTCTGGAGCCAGAGTGCCTGGATTTGAGTTCCCACTGGGCGCTTCACAGCTGTGTGTCCTTAGGCAAGGGACTGAGCCTTTCCATACTTGGGTTACCCCCTCTCTGAAATAGAGGTGGCAGTGCTACCCACCTCACTGGGCTTTGGTGAGGAGGAAATGAGTCGTTGTTTTTAAAGCACTCTTGGCAGCGCCTAGTATGTAGAAAGCTCGAAAAAGGGTTGGATAAATAAAGGCTTTGTTTACAAATGTAGTGTATGAATAGAAAATTTGAGCTGTGGTCAGGCCACTATATCAGGACCTCTTGCCATTAAAAAGACAGTTTCTTACTCATGATCTCAAAAGGAGGAGGACACCAGTGTGGGGGGCACAAGGGGAAGCAGCAGAGCATGGGGAGGGGACAGGGCGGATCTCAGGACAAGGGGCTTTTACTGTCGCTTCCACTGGAAAGAAGAGGCAAGGCAGAGCAGACAGGCTGAGGACTGGCGAGTTGGGATAATTCAGGAGGCTCTGGGGCACAGGGACTGTTCCTAGCTGTCTGGCACCTAGCCCTGGCTGATTAGGGCAGGTGGGTAGTGGCCAGGGCATGGCCACCAGATCAAAGAGGCGGTTGGGGTGTGGGATCTGGGTTGGCTGGACTCTGGGAGGGACAGTTTCTCCAAGGTCAACAAGGCCTCAGATGCCAGAGCATCAGAATACAGAAAGCAAAACACCTGGTACATAGAGGGGTGCAGCGAGGGGCCTGGAAAGGCCCCTGTACCATTTTATAGACGGAGAATCTGAGACTCACACAGGGAAATGTACTTACCCAAGGTCAACCCGAAAATCGTGCCTGGGTCTGTCTCTGGGTCCTGAATCCTGACAGCCCAGGCCCCGTCTGCATCCTGTCTTCCTTCTGGCAGCCCGACACTGTGAGAGCTCTGGAACTGTGGGGAAGGGCAGAGGAAGAGAGGAACCCTACTTGGAACTGAATGTTCCTTTACCTCTGGTTACTCCTGGCAATGCCATCCATTTCCTTCCTTAGGAAGACAATACAGGCTGCCTCCACTTCCTCAGTTCCTCGTCTGTAAAATGGGCATGTTGATGCCTACCTAGCAAGGCTTCTAAGTGGAATGCATGCCTGACACATAGTAGGTGCCCACCATGTTCATGTTTCATATAACATCAGTGGCAACTGCTCTTGTTCTTATACTTGTTTCTGCTTCCCCCCATTCACCCACTTTTTCACCCTTGGCATTCTGGCTGCCATCCTCCTCATCCTGTTGAAGTGAATCCCTGAGCTGAGAAAGACCAGCCCAGTGGTTTCTTCTCTGCCTTGACCTTCCTTCCTCTACCTCCCTGAAGCCCTCAGCACTCTTAGCTGGTTCCTCGATCTCTTCCTCCCTGGGCTTCCAGGACACCGGAATGTTCTCTCCTCCCTACACTGATGGACCTTCTGTCCTGGCTGTAGTGGTCCCTGTGTTTGATCTTTGTTTTTTTCCCTTCCCTCTCACACTGGCATCTTCTCCTGTCTAGGAGAAGATTCTACCCTGCTCCCCCACAAAGCTTCCTTCCAGCCTTGAAGTGCGCTTGTCCTGTGGCATCATCTTGCCATGATATCTCACTGACATCTCCACTGAGCCTGTGTAAACAGGGATCCAACATCACAAGCCATCTCTGGTCTTCTTTCCCTTCCATTTCCCCCACCTCTGGTCAGGGACTGAGTCTTTTTCTTTTCTTTTCTTTTTTCTTTTCTTTTCTTTTTTCTTTTCTTTTCTTTCCCTCCCTCCCTCGCTCCCACTTTCTTTCCTTCCTTCCTTCCTTAGTTCCTTCCTTCCTTAGTTCCTTCCTTCCTTAGTTCATTTGTTCCTTCCTTCCTTCCTTCTGTCCCTCCTTCCCTCTCTTTCTTTCTCTTTCTTTCTTTCTTCTTTCTTTCTTTCTTTCTTTCTTTCTTTCTTTCTTTCTTTCTTTCTTTCTTTCCTTCCTTCCTTCCTTCCTTCCTTAGTTCCTTGCTTTCTTCCTTGCTTCCTTCCTTCCTTGTATCTCTCTCTTTCCTTCCTTCCTTCCTTCCTTCCTTCCTTCCTTCCTTCCTTCCTTCCTTCCTTCCTTCCTTCTCACTCTTTCACCCAGACTGGAATTGCAGTTGTGCAGTCTCAGCTAACTGCAACCTCTGACTCCTGGGTTCAAGTGATTCTCCTGCTTCAGCCTCCTGAGGAGCCAGGATTACAGGCACACGCATGCCCAGCTAATTTTTATATTTTCAGTAGAGAGAGGTTTTCACTATGCTGGCCAGGCTGGTCTTGAACTCCTGACCTCAAGTGATCTGCCTGCCTTGGCCTCCCAAACTGCTGCGATTACAGGTGAGCCACTGTGCCTGGTCTCCAAGTCTTTCAAAATACCTTCTAGACATCATCATATTTCTTCGTATTTTTTCTTTTTTTATTTAAAAATTTAAAATAATTTAGATGGGGTGGGAAGATTTCAGGTGAAGACCAGAAGTCCCATACAGTGCAGAAAACATGGAAATCACCAAAAAAACAGGCTACCTGTAATGCCACCACCCATTGCTATGTCGCTAAACATTCTTCCAAGGATGTTCATCTCAGTATTATTTGTAATTAGCAACAACACCAAAAGAAAAGAAGCTAAATATTGACATTACAGGGTTGGCTATTGAAAAGATGAGCATGGAGGCTGTTGTGTAACTGGGCTTTGCATAAGGGGTTTCCATTGTGATTGGATATTCCCCTTTAAGACCAAATCCGAATTGTTCTGTTCTGTTCTAGCCCCACGCTTTGAGGGAGGTGTTGACGTCTTGTCTGTATCCAAAGCAGAGCAGCTGGGAGGACAAGAGGCTGGAAATGACTTCCTAGGAGGGAAGCTTAGATCAACTGAGGTCACTGGAGCCAGATAGGACCTGAGGGGTAGGCAGCAAGATCAAGTGTCTGAAAGGCCACAGGCTGCAGGTCAGATCAGGCCAGTACAATCCCATGACAGGTAGAACCAGGACTGATGCAGAGGCTGCGGGAAATGAATTTCAGCTCAGTGAGGAAGCACCGTCTGTGCTGCAAGAACGGAGCAGACCTGCCCAGGGCCACCAGAAGAATCTTCCTCGACCTGACCACATCCTTTATCTGGAATGGTTCCTGCTGCTTATTTATCCACTAAAGAAAACTCAAGTGCTTAGCCTGGCATTCTAGTCCCTCCCTGACATGTGCTCTGTCATTCCAGGAATATTTTCCATTCCCCGCAGACTCCACCTGGTGCACGTGGGCCAGCCCCCTCTCCCAGACAGGCTCTGTATTCTGCTGCTCTGAGCCTCAGCACATTCCCTTCTCTCTGCTGTGTACCACCCCCTGCTTCTCATCTCCCCTGATTCAATCCTCCCCTAGCGCAAGTCCCAGCTCCTCCATAATGCCCGCAATCAGAAGGCCTTGCTCCCTCTTCTAATTCCTAGACTGCCTTATGGGTACCTCTCCCAGGACACAGCCACTTCCTTCCTAGCTGTAGGCTCAGGTGTATATGTGACCCTTCCCTACAAGGGTCAGTGCTTCTGAGAATATGGGGCACCCCTTGTTCATCCTCTCATCCAGCATGCGGCTCAGTGCCAAGATTGTAATGGATAAATGTTTCCAGAGGCTTCTAAGGGGGAAGCTAAATGTCTTGTTCTTTCCTAGTAGGTTTCCTTCTTGCGTTTATTTTGGCTAGAAGTTTTATGCCTCCAATTCTAATTTGCTCCTTAAACCAGCTCGATGAGTTAGGAAGGACGTTGATCCTCATCCCTATGGTACATCAAGAGAAACTGAGACCTAGAGGGTTTAGGTGACTTATTTAAGATTACTCACTTAGAAAGCGGCAAACCCCACCTGGAATCCAGGTCCAGCCTTTTGCTTCTGATGCATTTTGATTTCTTCTCCATGTCCAGCAGGGCACCCGTCCTCACCACCTGTGGTGGACACCGTGCAAGGCAAAGTGCTGGGGAAGTTCGTCAGCTTAGAAGGATTTGCACAGCCTGTGGCTGTTTTCCTGGGAATCCCTTTTGCCAAGCCCCCTCTTGGACCCCTGAGGTTTACTCCACCGCAGCCTGCAGAGCCATGGAGCTTCGTGAAGAATGCCACCTCTTACCCTCCTATGTAAGCCAGGGGTGGCTGTGGCATGTGTCTGTGGGGGATGTTTGCCTCAAAGTGATGCAGGAAGGAGTCAAGGCAGTTCCCCATGGGCTGATCCTTTGCTCTGGAATCCTTAAGATCATTGTAGACCCTTAAGAACATTCCAGAACTCTCACAGCATTCTGGAGTCCATTATTTAACACATATTTATTGACTACCTACTGTGTGCCAGACATGTTTCTGGGTTCTTGGGATCCATTAGTGCACAAAGCCAAGATCCCTAGGTTCATGGAGTGTGCATTCTAGCAGGAGGAGACAGGTAAGAACAACATGCAAATTACTCCATGAATTATGTGATATGTTAGAATGGGGTAAGTGCCTTGGAAACAAAGAAGCAGTTAAGCAGGTGAGGGAGATCAGAAAGAAGGATCTCATGAATTCCTCTGTCTTGAATTTTGACATAGTTGGGTAGAGGGGTGGGCCAGGAAGTGTGTAGGTGGCAAGTGTACTGAGGTGTCCGCTCGGCAAGTGCTCAACTCTCAAGTGTGTCCAGTTCCGTATTCCCGAGGAGAACGATGACAGGTGTGTCCATTCACCCTGGCCAAGCTGGGAAGAAAAGCCCAAAGTTTCTAATTGGCCTCACCGACACTCCCCAGGGTACCAAGGACCCTACAGGCATCAGAGCAGACCCCACTCATCTCGGCAGCCAGGCATTCGGAGGTTTTCCAGCAGTCCATCTCTGGCTACCTTCTTTACTTTGCTTTTTTTTTTTTTTTTTTNGCCAAGCTGGGAAGAAAAGCCCAAAGGTTCTAATTGGCCTCACCGACACTCCCCAGGGTACCAAGGACCCTACAGGCATCAGAGCGGACCCCACTCATCTCAGTAGCTAGGTATTGGGAGGCTTTCCAGCAGTCCACCTCTGACTGCCTTCTTTTCTTTCCTTTTTAAAAAAATAATATTTACTGTTTTTATTTTGTGACTGCAAAAGTAATATATACTTATTATGGAAAATTTAGGAAATTCAGAGAAGGAGAAGTAAGAATATTAAAATCACATACAATAACCCACCACCCAGAGAGAACAACTATCAGTATTTTAGATGATAAAGTATTATGATCTAATATTATGCTTGTATTCTAGTTTTTTGCCTGTTGCTGTACTTTCTTCCTTTAAAATGTATGTCATGAGCATCATTCCATCCCATGAAATAGCACAGCCTGATGTTAACAGCTGCATTACATTGGGTATTGAACCATAATTAATTTCCCCAAGCTTTTATTTGGTGTTATTAAGTTACATATGATGTTTTTAATAATATAACATCACGAATGTGAAACCTTTATGCACACTCATGGTTTAGGATAATTTCTCAGAAATGACATTTCTGAGTGAAAGAGTATATATCTCTTGTTTGATTTCCCTCCCAAAATATTCCAACTACACTCCTCCCACTGATGTATGAAAATCTCCATTTGGCAGATTCTTGGCAATGCTTGGGGTTATTAAAAATGTTTTGACTATTGGATAGGCAAAATAATAATAACAATAACAGCAATAGTATTTTCCTCTTTAGTTTGCATTTATATGAAGACCAGTCAAGTTGAATTCTTTTTCCCTTTCTTCACATTGGAATGTCTTTTGATTATTATTATTATTGTTATGCCGCTTGTACTTGGTGTTCTGTAGGAAAATCTCCCAGGATGGAAATCAGGAAGTCATCTTTGCTGGCTCTGATTCTGTCACTTGACAGCTGTGTCATCCCAGAGCCTGAGTGCCTCAGTTTCCTCATGTATCTAGTGGGGGCGGTGACGCCTGCCTTCTGATACTTTGAGATCTGGGACTGTGGCTTATAATATACTTGTGTATAAGAACCACATGGCATGAATCTTCCTGGCTATATGACATTGGTCAGGTTCTCTAACCTCTCTCGGCTTCGGTTTTCTCATTTGTAAAATGGAGATAATAGAACTTATGTAATGGAACTGATCTGAGGCTTAAATGAGTTAATATACAAAGGGTACTTAAAACAGTGCCTGGAACACTGGGAGGACTCAATAACTATTACCAATGTTCACCTATGTTGTATCCTTGAGATCTTTCATCAGGGCCACCAACAGCACTTTCCTGGGAGAGGCAGATGATAGAATCTTGGCATGTCAGGGCTCCAAGACCCATGTAGAAATCACTCCCCTCACTTAGACCCGGCAGATTGGGACCCAGAATGTGAAAGGAATTCACCCAAAGTCACCCTGTAAATGCGTGGGAGAGACAAAATTAGAGCACAGTTCTCCTGATGTTGTCCCACAAAGATTTCCCCCCTGAGCTATCAGGGAAATGTCACCTCCCAGGGAGGATCAGTGTATTTGTTGTCTCCCCTCCTTGATGCTGGGAGTCCCAAAGGCTCCGGGAAGGGAAGAGGTGTGAAGCCCTTTTCACTCTGCTTGGTCTTAGGAGACCTTAGTGAGTCCCAGCGCCCCCACCTGAAGCCCCTGATAGCCTCCTACCCACTACAACATCGTGAGTCTGTAAATATCAAGTCCATTTTCAGGCTTAAACCTCCCAGTCCAAGGTGCTGCCTTAGATGACACCTGGCTTAGATGTGGTTGAACTTCAGGAGTTCTTGCTTCCCCTTCCCCAGGTGCTCCCAAGATGCCATGGCAGGGCAGGTACTCTCAGAGCTATTTACAAACCGAAAGGAGAACATTCCTCTCAAGGTTTCCGAAGACTGTCTTTACCTCAATATTTACACTCCTGCTGACTTGACCAAGAAAAACAGGCTGCCGGTAAGCCCTGGGATCCCCTGGTCAAGGCGTGTCAGTTCTAGTACCCGGGATCTTCTAGTGTAGATGGGAAGCAGATGAAGGCAGCTTGAGGAGGGAGTTGCACCTCAAGGCCAGGACCTCAGGGCCTCCACAGGAAACACAGGCTTTCCACACCTCAGTTTCCCCTCATGACACAGGGACTCTGGGGGAGTTTGCTGTGCATCTTTAATGAACATCTTAATTGTTCCAAGTTCCCTTATGCTAATAGAAGGATGAGAATGATTACTTTTAGTTACTAGATGAACAATCTGATACCCAGAGTGGGTAAGACATGATTTCTAATAATGTTAGCGGTGGAAGGAACTTAGAGAAAAACCAACACCCCAACTCTTTCTTTTCAGATAGAGAAACTGAGGCCCCGAGGGAAGGGGAGGTCACCCAGTAGGGTAGTTTTGGTTCAAGTCTTCTGATCTTCAAACCAGTGCTTTTGACATGGAGTAGGGCATTAAGCTTGTATGTGGCCTTTCTCCAGCACACCAACATTCATCTGGGGTAACTTTCACTGTCCGGGTACGGGCTTTAAGGGAAAAACGTGGGACAAACCCAGAAGCACTTCCTTTTGCCTTTGGCCAAATATCTGGGATTTTTCTGTACCTATTTTCCCTCCCTAATTGTCTTGGCAAAGGCTGATGACCCAATGAGTCAGCATTTCCCAAATAAATGAAGGGCAGGAGGTGGGGCAGGCTGCCAGCTGCGGGTTGCAGGGTGGGTAGGATCTTCTGGCAAAGAAGGCCACTCCAGGGTGTAAAAACAAGGGGTGTTGCGTCCAGCCAGTCTCCCAGGGGCACCGTGGCATGGTGCCCAGGAGTGGGGGAGCAGGTTTGCAAATGTGGGACTAGAAGTTGTCTCTACATGTGCTTTGTAAGACAGAGGAAGTGGGAAAAAGGTTTACTCTTTCTTTTTCTTTCTTTCTTTCTTTCTTTCTTTCTTTCTTTCTTTCTTTCTTTCTTTCTTTCTTTCTTTCCTTCCTTCCTTCTTTCTTTCTTTCTTCTATTGTGTACTCAGTGCCCCATATACACAGTCGGACCTGGGGTTTCAGCAAAAGGAGGAACATGAACCCACTCCATGCAGCCCCTGCCTTCACATATCTTGCCATCTGGGCTGTAGAGACATATCCTCTCTTCAGCATGTTATTGCAGGCCAGCCCGCGGGCTCAGCCTTCACACAAAGATGAATGCACACTGAGTCCCTCCCCAGGAGGCAGGCAGGGATTAGATGTGTGGGAGAAACAGGGGTTCTGGGAACCTGGAGGCAGGAGAACCTCCAGGAATGGCCACAGGTTCTAGAACTACATAGTCTAGGTTTAAATCCTGATTCTGCCTCTGCTGAGAGACTTGGAAGTTTCTTAACTTCTCTAAGCCTCTCTTTCCTCAAAATGGGAAATCATCAGATATGATCAGTCAAGGGTGACCACTAAGCTTGGTCTCAGTCCCTGGCTAAGTAGGCAGAGGCAGGCTCGTACCCCTACCCTAACAGTGGCCCCACTGCACTGGGGCCGGCACCTGCAGTATGCCGCGAAGCTCAACATGTGGACTCTGGAGCCAGACTGCCTGTGGTTAAAGTCCTGCAGCTACCATTTTGATTTGTAGGACCTTGGGCAGGTTAAGTGCCTTCATTTTCCCACCTGGAGAATGGGACAGAATTAGTACCTACCCAGTGGATAGTTTAATTTACTGTGCTTAGAACAGCACTTGGGACATAGTTTATGTTGTGAGTTCTTTTTTATTTTATTAATAATATTATTACAATATTACTACTTTAGCCCCTCTCACTTCTTCCCCACTATGTGGAATTTTAAAATGCAAGAACCATGCATGAGGAATTGTATCCACTCTCATCCTCGGGTATTAGCAGAGTCCCTGGCACATAGTAAGTTCTCAGACAGTGTTAGTCCATTGATTGAAGGCATCCTGAAGTGGGTGGATTTTAGGCTGGACTCTGAGGGATGGATAGGATTTGGGGATGCAGAGGCATAGAGGAGACATTTAAGGAAGCGACACCATCACAGGCATGTGTGCTTCCCGAGACAATCATTCATGCACAGAGAAGTTTACTTCACCATGAGAGAGTAAACTGAGATGAAGCTGAGATACAAGGGCTCTTCAAGGGTATGCTGAGCTGCATGAACAGTCCAGGCTTGAGGGTGATGGGAGTGAGAGGGAGAACACGACATCCTTAGCCTTTGCTATACCCATGATGATGTTCTCAGCATGAAGAGCCTTGGGAGGAGGAGGCACTGGAGGCTGGGTATAAAGGAAGCGGCAGCCAGGGTATGTGCAGTGGGGTGGTGGCTTGGGCCCCGGTTGGGAGACTTTTGGAGGAGAGAGACTGCCTTTTGCAACCTTGCTGGGCGCTGGTGAACTTTCGATAACATCCTCCTTCAGTTGTGACCAACAGGTAGGTCACCAAACAAGATGCCTTCTGAGTGCTCCCTGGCTCTGCGTCCTGTAACTGGTATGTTGCTTCCTCCCTGCCCAGGTGATGGTGTGGATCCACGGAGGGGGGCTGATGGTGGGTGCGGCATCAACCTATGATGGGCAGGTCCTCGCTGCCCATGAAAACGTGGTGGTGGTGACCATTCAATACCGCCTGGGCATCTGGGGATTCTTCAGGTAAGAAATTAGACTCTCCTCACTGCACTTTGACCCCAATGTGAGGCTGCTAGGACCCAGCTCTGGTCATGTCCGCCCTCAGGGGACCTTAGCTAGGTTCCATAGTAAGACATCCAAACCCCTTCATAATAGTACACTACCTACCCTCTCACTCCCCAGCCACACTCATCCACTTGCCTCTGAGCTTTTCCATGTGCTGTTCCTCTGCCTGGAATGCTTACTCTACCTAAAGAACTCCTCTTCATCCTGCAAGACCCAGCCCCTGTTACCTCCACTGAAAGACTCATCTCTTCTTCACCTATGTTTCTCCAGCACATTGCATTTCTCTGTCATGACACTTAGCAGGCAGCCCAGCTCTTGAAGGTTGACACATCTGACTTCTCATGGAAAGGAGGGAAGGGGCAGAGTCACAGAGGGAGCTCAGAGCATGTTGTGGGTGAAGGAATGGGGCTGCAAAAGATGGGGCGTGGGAGCATCTGACCCCTTCCTGGAGGAGTGTTGGCGTCCTCTCACCCCATGCTCCGCTTGAAATCTGGCAAGTGCGGGAAGCAAGGATGAAGTCTTCCCCATCAGGTCTCCATGGGGACGGGAGTCAGATCTCCTTCAAGGTACAAACTACTATGAACCTTTTCTAAGTGTGTCCAAACCAGCACCCCAACCCTAAGCGAGTGTTGGGAGGGCTGTGGGAGGGATTCCACTCACTGATGAGAATATTTGCCTAGGGAGATGGAGGATGGGTTCTGGTCTACCCATGACCAAGGAATCCCAGGTCAGTCTTGGCTGTATCATCTTCATCCCTTTCAGCCACAGCCTGTGTCTCTGCTCCCCATTATAATAAAGCTGCTTCATGATCTCTCTCCACTTCCTCTCCTCCGTGTGTCTCCTCCATCCATGTCAGTCAAGTTTCTTCCTGAACATGCCACTTGGCTGGTCTCATCGCAGTCACCAATGACCTGCCTCTGCTCTCCACCCAACCTCACAGGACCTCCCAGCAGCAGCCAATGGCCGCTCAGCCTCTGCGACATGCTTCCTTCCCAGTCCCTTTCCTGGTCCCTCCTCCTCCCTGTCCACAGGCCTCTCTTGTCTCCCTCTCCCTCCCTACTAATTCCCAGTGATCCCGGGGAGCAGCCCAGAGCCCCTGTTTCCAGCCCACTTCACCTTTGAATCCCGCAGGCATCACTCACTGCCTTCTCCCCACCCCTGGCTGTCTAAAGGGCACCCCACTCTTCCCAAGGACAAGCTGAATCCTTGACTCCCACTGCCCCTCCCCAACAGAAACCCCTGCTCCTCCCATCGCGCCTCCACTCAGCTGCTGCTGTCCCATCCTCCCAGGGGCTCAGGAGAAGGCCTCAGGGCAGCCTGGACTCTCTCTTTTCTCACAACCCTCTTGGCTCCATCTTCAGAATCCACTCAGAATCCACTACTTCGCACCCTGTCTCTGGCTCCTTACCCGGTCAAAGCTCTCTGTCTCTCACCTTGATTATGATCCTAACGCTTACTTTCAAATCCCTGCCACTTTTATCCTGAGGCTGAGTCGCACAGTACTGAGAGTGATCACTTAACATGTGTATTGAATCATGCAATGCCTCTGCACAAAACCCTGCAGGGGTTCCCATGTTCCTTACGATGACAGCCGAAGTTCTTACCAGGGCCCTAGGGCTCTCTCTAGCTGCACCTCCTGACTCACACTTTCTTTTACTGGGCCCCAGGGCCTTTGCACTTGTTTTTTCTTCTGCCTGGAATTCCTTTCTTCGGAGATTTACAAGGCTTATGTGCTCTTTGTGCTTGTTTTCTGAAGGTCTTTGCCTCCAAAACCTCAAATGCCACTGCCTCTAAAAGGCCTACCCTGATTGCAATCTGAAATGGCACCCGCTGTCCCATCCCTGTTTTTTTCCTTCCTTCATTGTATTTACCTTAATGCACTTTGACTACCTGACATCATTATATTCTCTCTATACAGCTGTTTATCTGCTTGTGATCTGTAGTGGGAGCTCTGTGTCATCACAGGTTTTGCCTGTTTTGCTCTCGGATGTGCTCTAGCTCATAGGATACTGTCAGACATAAAATAGATGCTCAGTAAATAGTTGCCAGTAGGGTGAATGTAGAACCATACATCACCACGATACTGTAGGAATAAAGGCAGGGTCTCAGAGATGCTGAAGCCCAGTCTTATTCTTAAAGACTGCCTGAGAGCCCCAGCCCCATCTCTAGTCCTGAAGGTCCTGCCATGACATCTCTGCTCCCCACCCTCAATCTGTTCTCTTCCTCACAGCACAGGGGATGAACACAGCCGAGGGAACTGGGGTCACCTGGACCAGCTGGCTGCCCTGCACTGGGTCCAGGACAACATTGCCAGATTTGGAGGGAACCCAGGCTCTGTGACCATCTTTGGAGAGTCAGCAGGAGGAGAAAGTGTCTCTGTTCTTGTGAGTGCTCCTGGCACCAGGCCCAACCCCCTGCTTGATGTGATGCTGATGAGACCTCTTGGATACCTGTCAATCCAGCTATGGATACCTCTGATTACAATACCTGAATTTGGAACTGACCCTTCTCACTGCCTAGCATCAGAGGGTGGAAAGCTAAAGACCAAGCTCTCCTTGACCCCCAGGAAGCTCAGAGCTCAGCTTAGTGTCCTGGGGCCATATGAATCTCTAGTTGCAGCCTACAATGGTGGCATTCTCCTCTTCTAGCTTGGTTCAGCTCTCTCTTTCTCTCTCTCCTTCCCACTCATTTTCACATAAGAACTCACTTCCCTTCTCTTGGGAAGTAGGGATAGGCTTAAATTATGAGTGAGGGCAGGCAAAGACAAGAGGTGGACAGAGGTCATTGTTTAGTTAAAACAGAACTAGGTGTGGAGGGGACATGGACACTGAGCAGGCTGGGGATTCCTCTGGGGTGGTCTGATGGCTGGTCCATGCCCAAGAAGTAGGCAACAGTCTCTGCGACTGTGGGGCCGGGTGGGCTAGGGGAGGCGGACAGAGGAAGGAGGGATGGAGCCGGGGATAGGGAGGGATGGGGCAGGGGTTGTGGGTCATAGACGCAACCTGTGGGTGTGAGGGGTCCTGCTGGAGTGGGGGATTGGGTGCAGGAGAAACTGGGGGAGCTGGGGTGAAAAACCAGATGAGAAGTACCGGGAGCCGTAGGAAGCCTTCCGCCTGCCTCGATGTGGGCAGAGGGTCAGCCCACTGCTGGAGTCTTCAATGCTGTGTTGGCTTTGTACTTGAATACACAGAGGAAAAATTTTTATACTTTTTAAAGTAAAGAAAAAGGAAAAATACAGATAAGCCCAAGAAAGACAAAAAACGATCTACAATCCCATAACCCAGGGATAGTCACTGTGCTCTGTTTGACATGGATTTTTCTAGTCTTGTTTCCTTGACTTTTTATTTATCTGTCTATTCATCTATCCATCCATCTACCTATCAATGAACCTACCTATCATCTATTATCTATCTTTGTCTTTTTTATTTACAAAAGTACTTTCCTGAATATTATAATACAATGCAACTATTTTACTAAATATTAAGTGCTGTCCCTTAATAGTATCTTTTACAGTTGTACCGTATTCCATGATAAAAATGAAAAACCATTTATTAGCCCAATTGTATAATATTGGAACTGTGAGGTATTTCCAGTGTGTATCATTATAAACAGCAGAGGCATTCTTAGAAATCTTCGTGTGCCGCCAGGATCACTTTTTAGGATAAACTCTGAGTAATGGAGATGCGGATTCGGAAGTTGTGGCTAGGAGATGCTAAGTTGCCTTTCCAATAAATTTGTTGGTTAGGCTCGGCTGTCACACACCTCCCATTATGTCCCTGCCCTGTGCTCTATCCCAATCCCGCTGAGGTTCCCTTGGGTGGCCAGGTGGGCGGAGAGCCTGGCAAGCAGGCAGGGCCAGGTGAGGAGCCATTGTGTCCACTGAGCCCCAGGGTTTCAGGGGAATGGGTCAGGGCAGAGGTGGGATAGATGTAGCATGGAAGAGCGAGCGAGTCACTGACCCCACTCCTGAGCATGAACTCTCCTCCCCTCCACTCTGCTCTCAGGTTTTGTCTCCATTGGCAAAGAACCTCTTCCACCGGGCCATTTCTGAGAGTGGCGTGGCCCTCACTGCTGTTCTGGTGAAGAAAGACAATGTCAAGCCCTTGGCTGAGGTAGGTCTCCCGTTGGACGCCCCCACCCCCTTGGCTCTGTGCTCCTGAAGCCTCAGGGGTCTCTCTTGTGGTGGGTTCTAGCTAATGTTCTCCTAGAATCACTGAGGCATCAATGGCTGAGCAGGAAGGGCGAGGAGACACCTTGATCAACGTCCCAGTTTCACAACCGGGTAAACTGACACAGGGCTTGGAAGGGGTTTGCCAAGGGCAGCAGGTGATCAAAGCAGAGCTGGGACTCCAGCTCCTGGCCCTAGCAGCCAGTACAGTGCCCTGTCTGTGACCACACTCCTCCTATGTGCCAGGGCCTGGTGCCATGTTGGGCAGTAGGCAGGGGGCAGTGGGCTGAGATGATGTCTTATATCTCTCAGGGTCTGAGTTCTGTGGACCCACTTGTGGGCTGTCGGCCTGGAGCGGTTCCACACTGAGCGCCTGATAACCAGGGTTGGTTCTTGGAGAATTCACTCATTGTTTCATTTGTTCACACAACAAAACTAGGTGAATAAATGAAGGCAAGAACAAGAAGTGGGCAGAGGTCACTGTTTGGCTCAAAGTCAGATGTCCATGTGGAGGAAATGCGGACACTATATGGCCGTATGTGGCTCTGCATTCTAGCCAAACACCTAACACCTCCCCAAGCTTCTGCTATAATGTAGGGAACAGATGAGTCGTTACAGAATCACATAATTACAAAGCGTCACCTATGACAAGAGCAGTGAAGGTGAGGTACTTGCTGCCACAGCAGAATCTAAAGAGAGCTTTGAGTCCTGGGGTAGGAAGAGGTTACCAGAGAAGGCTTGCTGGAAAAGTGACCAGGGAGTCAGGAGCAAAGAATGTCCAGGGAGTGGGAGCAGCACATGCGTGTGTCTTGTGGCAGGAGGCCACATGTCAATCGTGAGGGAGAGACAGAGACAGGGCTGACGGGGTCAGAGCAGGGAGAGCAGGGGGAGCGTGGCGAGTACTGAGAGCTGGGATGTTGGCAGGGATCACACTGCACAGGACCCTGGCAAGGATTTTGTCATTGTCTGGAGAATGGTTGGAAGCCAAAGGAAGAGGTGACAAATAGGAATCCAGACCTAGGCTAAGGAGCGTCCACTGGAGCCAGTGGCATGGAGGATTTCAGTAGATTTGAAAGCTTGTTTGAGGATAGCGTCAAAATTTAAAGGGCTGGTACATAGGAGAGAAAATGGGGATGTCAAGAATTTTTAGAATTTTTGAGAATTTTTTTAGAATTCACTGGTTATAAGCAACAGTCGCCCATTGATCCAACTTAAGTCAAGAAGGAGCATTAGCCTGGTGTGGTGGCTCATGCCTGTCATCCCTGCAATTTGGGAGGCCGAGGCAGAAGGATTGCTTGAGCCCAGGAGTTCAAGACCAGCCAGGGCAACAAAGTGAGACCCTGTCTCTACAAAATATCAAAATATTGAGCTGGGCATGGTGGTGCAAGCCTCTGGGCCCATCTACACAGGAGGCTAAAGAGGGAGGATCAGCCGAGCCCAGGAGGTCTAGGCTGCAGTGAGATGTGTTTGCACCATGGCTCTCCAGTCTGGGCAGCAAAGCAAGACCTTGTCTCAAACACTTCTTTATAAAGGGAGAATTAATTTTTCAAGGAAATAGAGGTCTGGGATGAGGCTGGGCTTTGTGAAAATATAGGAAACTGAAATTACAAAATGATGGGAATCGTAGACTCTCTTTTTTCTCTCTGTCTGTCTCTCTCTCTCTCTCGCCCTCTACTTCTCCTGGTCCCTGTTTATTTACTCGAGAAATACTCTGGGCATTGATTCTGTTCCAGATCCTGCACCAGGCTCTTGGGGCATGTACACTCGCCCTGGCTCCCCACCATGGAGCCTGCCTGCTCTCCCTCTGTGCCCTTCTTTCTGGCTGCACTTTGCTTCCAGTGTGCATGAGCACCTTATCTGCCCCTAAGCTTAAGGACTCTCCTTTTGTTCCAGAAAGTAGTCAGGCTGTCTTTTCTGTTGTGAAAATGAGCGTTTTACATTAGCAACTCTCCGCCCCAATTTCAGGTCACTTAGGAGAGAGGCTCACTGTCCTGTCTTTGTTTCGATGTCCCTGGACTCTTAGAAAAGAAGGAAACCAGAGTGTGCTGGGCAGACTGACCCCAATCCCCAGGGCAGGCATGAGGGAGCCTCTCCCTCAGGAGGGCTTTTTAAATTTTTACATTTTTTACATATTATTAAAGATTGAAAGAGTTCTTGGTGTACTAATTGGTGTTGCTCTGTGGCTTGACTTAGGACAAAGGTGAACAGACCATCGCTCATGGTCAAATCTGGATCTATGCCTGCATGGCCCTTGAATTAAGATTGGTTTTTAAAAATTTTTTGATGATTGAAAGGAATCAAAAGAAGAATAATATTTCATGAACCATAAAATTATATGAAATTCAGGTTTCAGTGTCCATAAAGGAAGTTTTCTTTGAACACAGTGACACCCATTCATTTACCTCATGTCTATGGCTGTGTTTCATGTCAACAGCAGTGCTAAAGTTGCAGCACAGACCATGTGGCCCACAAAGCCTCAAATATTTACTATTTGGCCTTGATGGGCACATTGCCGACCTGTGCCCTAAAGAGTCGTGCTTGATTACTGCTTGCGACTCTAGTACACAAATGTGCAGCTGGAAACTCCTGGCTGTGCCACAGACGCCTCACTCAGCTGAGAAACCCCGTCTATGTCTTACAAGGGAAGACATCCTGTTTTTCTTTAGAACTCACCTTTAAAGCACATTCGCTACCTTCTGAAGTGCCTCTGTGTGAGTCGTCTTACCTAGGCCTCCTGCAACTCCGCACGTGTTTATTGTGTGGGAGACATGGCACTCTCCCACATGTATTAACTCATGAGGTAGGTGCAGTCTTTATTCCCATCCATGGGTGGAGAAACCAAGGCCCAAAGAAATCAGCTGGACTGCCTGTGACCTAATGGCTGGTAAGTGGAGCAGCCAGGATTTGAAAGCAGACAAGGAAGTTCAGGATTCCATGCTCTCTACCCCAGCTCCACCTCGCCTTTCTTGACACATTCAGCTTGAGATCATTATGTCCATTGCAATGGAGATAAGGTAGCAGAGATGAGAGATTACATAATTGACCCATGTTACAATTGAGATAAGTAACAGAGGCAATGCTCTGTGGGATCTGGAACCCACACCCACGGGTCTACAGTATCTTCTGCTGCCCCCTGCCACTTGTACAACTTGGGCTTGGAATAGTACGCCACTTTCCACTTTGGTGGAGGGAAGGGAAATAGCTCTTGAACTCTGCTGTTGCCTGTGATCTTTGCAGCAAATTGCTATCGTTGCTGGGTGTCAAACCACCACCTCAGCTGTCATGGTTCACTGCCTGCGACAGAAGACAGAAGAGGAGCTCGTGGAGACAACATTGAAAATGGTAGGTGTGCCTGTTCCCATAGCCCAAACCCTGTAAACTTCGTCCCAGACTTCTTCATTTCAGCCGTACTCTTGCCCTGGGACAGTTACCTGGGACAGTGTCTCACCTTTCAGGAGCCTCAGTATCTGAATGGGGAATCTGATTTGTCCTTTTTTAGTGTAAAATGCCACAAATGTAAAAAAAAGTCCAAAAACAACATGATAAAAAATTGTGTAACAATCCTCAATCCTGACCAAAATTTATTATTTTGCCATTCTTGTTTTCACACATATCGTTAAGGAATTAAATGTCATATATTCCCAGGGGACACCATCATTCTTTGGGGGATGGAGATATTAAGCTCAAAGATTTTCAGAAAGATGTCACAATTTATCTTGGTTGACTTAGAAACTGTCTGTATTAGACCTGGTGGTGGTCCAGTTTTCTAGATTTTCTGAGACTCTGACTCAGTTTTCCTCGTAGGATAGTCATCCGTCCACCCATTTGTTAATCCATCTATTATGATCTTCTTATCCATCTATCTGTTCACTAATCCATCCAATTAACTCATATCTTTTTATTGATCTAATGTCCACCTATTCATAACTTTGTATTTGTCCATTTTCAATCCATCCACCATTCATGGATCATCCAGTCACCTTACATCTTCACTCCATCACCCATTCCTCCAAAACCAACAATCCAGTTATCACCTATCTGCTAGTTTTCACCCATCTATTCATGTATCCATCCAATTCAACTGTACCTCATGTATTGACCAACTCCATCCATCCCTCCATTGATCCATCCATCCATCCATGCTCAGTATGTAGGGGTGGGTGTTAGTGGTAGTGAAACAGACATGAAGTGGACATAGTCCCTGCTCACAAGGATGTATCCAAAGAGAAACACATTCATATACTTCACAGGTTGAGTATGGTGGCAGCACAGAGGGGAAGCATTCATTATAGTCATCAGGGATGCTTCACAGGGAAGGTGGAGGAGCCAGGTTTGAGACCAGACAGTGGAATTCGGGAGTTCGTGCCCTTAACCCTGACTCCACCTTATCTTTCTTGAGAAATTCAGCTTTGAGATCATTGTGCCCATTTTAATAGAGGTAACAAAAACAGATGAATTTTGTAATTGGCCCATGTTACAGTTCAAATTAGTCACAGAAGCAACATTGTGGGATCTACAACCCACACCTGCAGGTCTAGAATATCTTCTGCTGCCCCTGCTGTCCTCACATATTAGGACTTGTGGACCTTTAGGATTGATAGATGGCCATGGCAGTCTCTCATCACAGGGAAGCCCAGCAGGACAAACACCCAGATGACACAGCACCCAGGGACATTGCAAACTATTGCCTTTGAGGGAGAAGGGTATAAATTCCAAGCTCAGGAGAAGCCTGATCCCTGGACTGTCTCCTTGGACCTGAGGCTACTCCTGGGTCTCAGGGCCAGCCTCTATCACTGGACTCTACTTGTGTTTTCATGGATTGAGTCCAGTGTGGTCTTGGGGCTTAGGTCTTGGTTTAGGCTCTAAGTGACCAAAGTGCTCAAGGAATTAAAGCACACCTGTTTTCTCATGCCTGGAAGGAGGCGAATATTCCAGCAATTCTGCATGTGGCATCAGAGGGCCCAGCTTAAAAGGGAAGAATTGAGTCTTTGGGAAAACCCATCCCTAAGATCCTGGGACATCCTTTTGAGTTTTTCTGAAATCTTGTGGAAGCGCCTCCATGATTACCCACTGCCTCCTGTACACATACATGCACACACACACACACACACACACACACACATAGACACACACACATACAGACACACACACACAGAGACACACACAGACACATACAAACACACACACACACACACACATACACACACACTCCTGACTAGTGGGACTACAATCCTTAATGGAGGGAGCTGCACTGGTTATGTCCTGAGCAGAGGTCAGACCTGTGAACTACAGTGCAACATTACAGTCACTGCAATGTTGGTGAACACACACCAAAGAGAAGCGTGGGGTAGGATGAGACTCAGTGAGCTTGTATGAGTCAGGGCTTTCTAATGGGAGATGAGGAGACTCTCCCAAGTGCCTTGAACAGAAAAAGAAATGTGTTGCAATAGCATCCTCTTGTAAACTGGAAATCTCAGGAGTTGATGGCTTCAGGCATGGCTGGATCCAGATGATCACAGGATATTACTGCGAATCTACCATTCTCTATCTTTTAGCTTTGCACATCTGTGTTGGCTTCACTCTTAGGCAGATATGTCTCCTGGAAAGGTTAAAGACAGCATCCTCTCTGCTTAAAAACCCTTTCTTTTTTAATTTATTTTTATTTTTTATTCATTTATTTTATTTTTTTTGTAGTTGTATGATATATGTTTATTTTTTAATGTTAGTCCATCATCCATTCCTACTCTGGTAAAAGTTACTACTTCCTTTATTTATTTATTTATTTATTTTTTATTATACTTTAAGTTCTAGGGTACATGTATACAACGTGCAGGCTTGTTACATATGTATACATGTGCCATGATGGTGTGCTGCACCCATTAACTCGTCATTTACATTAGGTATATCTCCTAATGCTATCCCTCCCCTCTCCCCCCTCCTCACAATAGGACCCAGTGTGTGATGTTCCCCTTCCTGTGTCGAAGTGATCTCATTGTTCAGTTCCCACCTATGAGTGAGAACATGCGGTATTTGGTTTTCTGTTCTTGTGACTGTTTGCTGAGAATGATGGTTTCCAGCTGCTTCCATGTCCCTACAAAGGACACCAACTCATCCTTTTTTATGGCTGCATAGTATTCCATGGTGTATATGTGCCACATTTTCTTAATCCAGTCTGTCATGGATGGGTTGATTCCAAGTCTTTGCTATTGTGACTAGTGCCACAATAAACATACGTGTGCATGTGTCTTCATAGCAGCATGACTTATAATACTTTGGGTATATACCCAGTAATGGGATGGCTGGGTCAAATGGTATTTCTAGTTCTAGATCCTTGAGGAATCACCACACTGTTTTCCACAATGGTTGAACTGGTTTACAGTGCCACCAACAGTGTAAAAGTGTTCCTATTTCTCCACATTCTCTCCAGCACCTGTTGTTTCCTGATTTTTTAATGATTGCCATTCTAACTGGTGTGAGATGGTATCTCATTGTGGTTTTGATTTGCATTTCTCTGATGGCGAGTGATGATGAGCATTTTTTCATGTGTCTGTTGGCTGTATGAATGTCTTCTTTTGAGAAATGTCTGTTCATATCCTTTGCCCACTTTTTGATGGGGTTGTTTGTTTTTTTCTTGTATATTTGTTTGAGTTCTTTGTAGATTCTGGATATTAGCCCTTTGTCAGATGAGTAGATTGCAAAAATTTTCTCCCATTCTGTAGGTTGCCTGTTCACTCTGATGGTAGTTTCTTTTGCTGTGCAGAAGCTCTTTAGTTTAATTAGATCCCATTTGTCAATTTTGGCTTTTGCTGCCGTTGCTTTTGGTATTTTAGACATGAAGTCCTTGCCCATGCCTATGTCCTGAATGGTACTACCTAGGTTTTCTTCTAGGGTTTTTATGGTATTAGGTCTAACATTTAAGTCTCTAATCCATCTTGAATTAATTTTCGTATAAGGAGTAAGGAAAGGATCCAGTTTCAGCTTTCTACTTATGGCTAGCCAATTTTCCCAGCACCATTTATTAAATAGGGAATCGTTTCCCCATTTCTTGTTTTTGTCAGGTTTGTCAAAGATGAGATGGCTGTAGATGTGTGGTATTATTTCTGAAGGCTCTGTTCTGTTCCATTGGTCTATATCTCTGTTTTGGTACCAGTACCATGCTGTTTTGGCTACTGTAGCCTTGTAGTATAGTTTGAAGTCAGGTAGTGTGATGCCTCCAGCTTTGTTCTTTTGGCTTAGGATTGTCTTGGCAATGCAGGGTCGTTTTTGGTTCCATATGAACTTCAAAGCAGTTTTCTCCAATTCCGTGGCAAAAGTCATTAGTAGCTTAATGGGGATGGCATTGAATCTATAATAAAAGAGGACACAAACAAATGGAAGAACATACAATGCTCATGGATAGGAAGAATCAATAGGAAGAATCAATATTGTGAAAATGGCCATACTGCCCAAGGTAATTTATAAAAATCCTCTTTCTAAACAATTCCTGCAAAAGTTTTGGGGTAAACTCTATTGGATTGACATGGGTGTATGCCCATTCCTGAGCTAAAATTCATGTTCAGAGAGATGGAGCACACCAGGTGGCATATAGATGTATGAATTCATGGAGTGATGGGGAAAGAAGGAGGTCTCCGAAGGAGAATTGCATGTTCTTCCCAGGGGAAGAGGAAAGGGAAAGAGATTGGGGGCTGGGCAGCCACAACCAGTGGGCATCCTCTCCAGAGTTCCATCAACTCTGGCTCAGAGTCCCTGGCCCATCCTTCCCATGCGGGTGCCCACCCTTCCCTGCTACGCCTTCACCCTGTGCTCAGGCCCAGCGGAGCTGGAGTCCTGCCCACTTCCTTTCGGCCCAGCCAGCTTGGCATCACGAGGGAGAGCCTGACACCTCTGTTGACCCAGTCACCCAGCTGCCTCTAACCCACATCCTCTGCCTTTGTCTTCACAGAAATTCTTGTCTTTGGATTTACATGGAGACCCCAGAGAGGTAAGGACCTTTTGTTTCTCGATTACAGGTTTTGAGTCTTAGCACCTTTAAGCTCCAATTAACTGTGAGTGAAAGAATCCTCTCTCGGGTAATTATAGTAACTCCTGTGTGTTTGTTGCTGAGGCCCAGAAAGGGGCAGTGACTCACCTGGGTAACACAGCCAGGAGGAGTAGCAGCAGGCCTGGAACCCATTTTCCTGACTCCTGGTCCAGTGCTCCCGGCATCACCTCTGTGTGCACTGGGCTCTGCCCACTCCCCTTCTATTTTACATTGTCTGCTCCTCAAAATGGCACTATGGGAGGAGGCTGAACCAGAACCTTCCACTATCAGGAGGCAGAGATAGCAGGGATGATTAGGCATGGAGAGGGTAAGCCTGAATCTCAGTCCAAGGACACTCGCCTCCTCCCAGCACACAGGAAATTCCAACATATCCTCCCGATCTCCTCACCCCCACCCCTACCTCCCAGTGGGTTGACTGTTTCTGGTGACATCACGTCTGCAGCATCTTACAATCCTGTCCTCTGTGCTGCCTCCCTGGAGGTCACAGCACTCTCCTTAAAAGGTCTTGGGAGGAGTACATGAGATTCATTCAGCAAAGATGTAATAAGCACTTCATAGGTGCCAGGACTTGTTTAGGAGCTGGGGATATAGCAGTGAAACAAGAAAGATTCCCTGCCCTCTTGGGACCCTCCATTACAGTGCAGGGAGAGTGCAATAGAAAAGCAAATCAAGTGTGTATTCTGTTTGATGGTGTGCAGCATTAGGGGATAGAGTTTGTGTGTGGTTTCAATTGAAGTAGCAGCATCAGGGAATGGGTCAGTGAGAAGGTGGCATTTGAGCCAAGCTCTGGAGAAGGCGGGAAGCCAGCTGTCAGGAAACCCGGAGAAGCCTATTCCAGGCAGAGGGAACAGCCACTGCAAAGACCCTGATGGAAGTGGCCAGTTTGGCTGGAGAGGACCGAGTGTGCAGACAGAGTGGCCTGATGCTGAAGAGGTAATGGGCAGTGGGAGAGGGATCATTTAAAGTATTTGGATTTGGATTCTGAGCAAGATGGGAAGCCTTTGGAGGTTTTGAACAGAGGAGTCACATGATCTTAGATCTCACAAAGGTCTCTGCCTCTGATGTTCAAATAGACTGTAGGAAAGGAGCAGAGTGGATGCAGTTGACCAGCTGGGCGGCCACTGTGTTGCCATAATCCAGGCAAGGACTCCTGGCTGCTTAGACAGGGCTGTGGCAGTGGGGATGGGAGGAGTGGTTGGAGTCTGGATATCTTGGAAGGAATAACTGAGAGGATTTGCTGATGGACAGAATGCAGCGGGTGAGAAAGAGAGGGGAGTGGAAGATGCCCTGAGTTTTCTGACACAAGCAAGGTCATGCCCACACAGGGCAGCCACTTGAAAACTCTGAGTGGACAGCGGCAATCACTTGTCATTGTTGCTGATGGGAGTCTTCCGCAAGGCTGCCGCCCAACCAGGGTGCTCCTGTCTCTTGCCTCAACTCTTATATCTTCTACTTCACCTTCCATCCCCATTTCCATGTCTCTTGGTGCAGCCAGACTCACCTTCCTTAACAGAGTTAGAGCATGTCACCCCCACTTCTTAAAAGCCTGACTTTCCTTATGAGACAAATCCTCTTCCCTCCATGGAGTTAGTCCTTCAAAACACACCTGCATGCGCTCTGTGTGCCAGACTGTGCAGAAGGTAGGCTCTGTACCTATCCCTCTCTCTGGACCCTGCCCCATGGCATTTCTCCAAGCCCAGAACTCTTGGGTGTTTCTGGAATTGACCTTGCACAGTGACACCTGTGCCCTTTTGCTCCTGCGATTCCCCTGTTTAGAAATTCTCCCTCCTTTCCTTACCTGTCAATACAATTCACTGCCCAGAGCCTACTGCAGGTGGGTGGCGCCATCTCCACGTAGCCTGCCCTGCATCTTCCTTCCAGAGGGGCTGCTCCTCTTGCTGTCCTCCCAGGGCAGGCCTTCTTGGACAGCCTCTCAAAGAGGCAAAACTTGCACCCCAATCCTCTTCCGTATTGTCAGCCATAGTGGATTAGGATCTGCACCTTGTCCAGCTGGGTCTGGTCCACTTCACAAAATATCTCCCCAGGCAGCCTGAACTAGCTCATCATTCATTGGTTTTCGTAGAGCAGACCAAAGGTCCCAGAAGCCATAGGTTATCAAAGACTAGGAATTGTCCAGTTCCATCTGATATCCAGGAGGGAAATACAGCCCATGGGGCGTGGAACTGGGAAGATGTCACAGAGGACTGATGTCTCTGAGAGGGACCCGCAGCAACCCTGCTAACAAGTAATACCTAACATTCGTTCAGCCCTTCCAGACACCAGGTGCTATGCTAAGTATTTCACACGTGTTCAGCCATTTAATCCTCACAATAACTCACCTCTTAGATGAGAAAACTGAGGCCCAAACAGGTGAAACTCCCAGCCAGTAAGTAGCAGAGCCAGGCTTCAGATCCAGTTAATCTGCTTTCAATGTCCATGCTCTATCTTAGCAACTACACCATTGTGACTAAATATGAATTATAAAATATAACTGTACCCAGAACCAGCTGCCCTGATGGCAACACATGAGTCGGGCTCTCTCTAATCTGTGACAATATAAAATTATTCATCAAAGGTAAAACCTAAGATTAAGACATGGATCGATATAGTGTGAGTTCATCACTGATTCTTTTCTTCATGATTTTCTCTCTAATAGGGAACCAAGTCTTAGTCTAGGCTCCTTGAGTGATGACGGTTCAGTACCTCCTCAAAGCCACCCATGGATCAATAACAGCTCTTGTTTAAATACAGATAGATAGCACCATCTCTCCTCATTAATCATGGATTCTGCATTTATAAATTCACCTGCTTGCTAAAATGTCCTTGTAACCCCAAAATCGATACTGGTGGCACTTGCATTGTCACACACAGGCAGGCACAGAGCAGAGGAAGCTGGATTTGCATGATGGGCACATTCCATCTGAGATCCGGCGAGACCACCTCTGTCTTCTCATTTCATCTCTCATGCTAACAAGCGTCCTCTTCGCGGTCTATTTAGTGCCATGTGTTCTGCATTTTGTGCTTTTGTGGTGATGTCACTGTTTAGAGTGGCCCCAAGAGGAGCACGGCTGTCTGGCATTCCTGAGCTAAACAGGCTGTGCTGTGCCTTACGGGGAAGGTGCCTGTGTGAGACAAGCTTGGGTGAGGCAGGAGCTGCAGTGCTGCTGGCCATGCATTCAGTGTTGAAAATCCACAAAATAGCACGTTCAGAAAAGGAGAAGGAAATTGACTTCTCCAGTGAGGTTGTGATGGAAAGGGCTAAAGTAACACCTCTTGTGTGGGATGGAGCTGTGGAAGTGTCTTTCAACAGAAACCCACACATAAAAGAAGGTTGATGAAAATGTTGTGGCCAGAGGTTTGCAAGAACCTAACCCAGTATTTCCCCTTGAGTGATGACTCTGTATTCTCTAATTCAGCACTCATGGGAGCTTTATCGGAAGCAACTGCCAGGGCTACCGAAAATCAACTGTGGACAGAGAGAGGGAAATGCATGCACTTCAAATTGAAATATATAAACATGTAATTTTATATAGATAATACATGTATTTCATCCTGAGTGAAGATTTCTTCCTCTACTCATCACCTGACCAGTGTCAGCCTCTGCCTGAAGTTCTACCCTTGAGTCCCAGAGACCTACCCCTTAAGTTAGGACCCTGAGCATGTGCAGCCATGGCCCATGGCCATGCTGATCTGTGGTACTGGTCTCACCCTCAGACAGGCAGAGTTGGGGACATGGGTGTGACCAGGGAGGGAATCACAGGTGCTGCATTTTGTCTCCCAGAGTCACCCTTTCTTGGGCACCGTGATTGATGGGGTGCTGCTTCCGAAAACACCTGAAGAACTTCAAGCTGAAAGGAAGTTCAACACTGTCCCCTACATGGTCGGATTTAACAAGCAGGAGTTTGGCTGGATTATTCCAATGGTGAGAATGTGNTGTCTTGGCAATGCAGGGTCGTTTTTGGTTCCATATGAACTTCAAAGCAGTTTTCTCCAATTCCGTGGCAAAAGTCATTAGTAGCTTAATGGGGATGGCATTGAATCTATAATAAAAGAGGACACAAACAAATGGAAGAACATACAATGCTCATGGATAGGAAGAATCAATAGGAAGAATCAATATTGTGAAAATGGCCATACTGCCCAAGGTAATTTATAAAATCCTCTTTCTAAACAATTCCTGCAAAAGTTTTGGGGTAAACTCTATTGGATTGACATGGGTGTATGCCCATTCCTGAGCTAAAATTCATGTTCAGAGAGATGGAGCACACCAGGTGGCATATAGATGTATGAATTCATGGAGTGATGGGGAAAGAAGGAGGTCTCCGAAGGAGAATTGCATGTTCTTCCCAGGGGAAGAGGAAAGGGAAAGAGATTGGGGCTGGGCAGCCACAACCAGTGGGCATCCTCTCCAGAGTTCCATCAACTCTGGCTCAGAGTCCCTGGCCCATCCTTCCCATGCGGGTGCCCACCCTTCCCTGCTACGCCTTCACCCTGTGCTCAGGCCCAGCGGAGCTGGAGTCCTGCCCACTTCCTTTCGGCCCAGCCAGCTTGGCATCACGAGGGAGAGCCTGACACCTCTGTTGACCCAGTCACCCAGCTGCCTCTAACCCACATCCTCTGCCTTTGTCTTCACAGAAATTCTTGTCTTTGGATTTACATGGAGACCCCAGAGAGGTAAGGACCTTTTGTTTCTCGATTACAGGTTTTGAGTCTTAGCACCTTTAAGCTCCAATTAACTGTGAGTGAAAGAATCCTCTCTCGGGTAATTATAGTAACTCCTGTGTGTTTGTTGCTGAGGCCCAGAAAGGGGCAGTGACTCACCTGGGTAACACAGCCAGGAGGAGTAGCAGCAGGCCTGGAACCCATTTTCCTGACTCCTGGTCCAGTGCTCCCGGCATCACCTCTGTGTGCACTGGGCTCTGCCCACTCCCCTTCTATTTTACATTGTCTGCTCCTCAAAATGGCACTATGGGAGGAGGCTGAACCAGAACCTTCCACTATCAGGAGGCAGAGATAGCAGGGATGATTAGGCATGGAGAGGGTAAGCCTGAATCTCAGTCCAAGGACACTCGCCTCCTCCCAGCACACAGGAAATTCCAACATATCCTCCCGATCTCCTCACCCCCACCCCTACCTCCCAGTGGGTTGACTGTTTCTGGTGACATCACGTCTGCAGCATCTTACAATCCTGTCCTCTGTGCTGCCTCCCTGGAGGTCACAGCACTCTCCTTAAAAGGTCTTGGGAGGAGTACATGAGATTCATTCAGCAAAGATGTAATAAGCACTTCATAGGTGCCAGGACTTGTTTAGGAGCTGGGGATATAGCAGTGAAACAAGAAAGATTCCCTGCCCTCTTGGGACCCTCCATTACAGTGCAGGGAGAGTGCAATAGAAAAGCAAATCAAGTGTGTATTCTGTTTGATGGTGTGCAGCATTAGGGGATAGAGTTTGTGTGTGGTTTCAATTGAAGTAGCAGCATCAGGGAATGGGTCAGTGAGAAGGTGGCATTTGAGCCAAGCTCTGGAGAAGGCGGGAAGCCAGCTGTCAGGAAACCCGGAGAAGCCTATTCCAGGCAGAGGGAACAGCCACTGCAAAGACCCTGATGGAAGTGGCCAGTTTGGCTGGAGAGGACCGAGTGTGCAGACAGAGTGGCCTGATGCTGAAGAGGTAATGGGCAGTGGGAGAGGGATCATTTAAAGTATTTGGATTTGGATTCTGAGCAAGATGGGAAGCCTTTGGAGGTTTTGAACAGAGGAGTCACATGATCTTAGATCTCACAAAGGTCTCTGCCTCTGATGTTCAAATAGACTGTAGGAAAGGAGCAGAGTGGATGCAGTTGACCAGCTGGGCGGCCACTGTGTTGCCATAATCCAGGCAAGGACTCCTGGCTGCTTAGACAGGGCTGTGGCAGTGGGGATGGGAGGAGTGGTTGGAGTCTGGATATCTTGGAAGGAATAACTGAGAGGATTTGCTGATGGACAGAATGCAGCGGGTGAGAAAGAGAGGGGAGTGGAAGATGCCCTGAGTTTTCTGACACAAGCAAGGTCATGCCCACACAGGGCAGCCACTTGAAAACTCTGAGTGGACAGCGGCAATCACTTGTCATTGTTGCTGATGGGAGTCTTCCGCAAGGCTGCCGCCCAACCAGGGTGCTCCTGTCTCTTGCCTCAACTCTTATATCTTCTACTTCACCTTCCATCCCCATTTCCATGTCTCTTGGTGCAGCCAGACTCACCTTCCTTAACAGAGTTAGAGCATGTCACCCCCACTTCTTAAAAGCCTGACTTTCCTTATGAGACAAATCCTCTTCCCTCCATGGAGTTAGTCCTTCAAAACACACCTGCATGCGCTCTGTGTGCCAGACTGTGCAGAAGGTAGGCTCTGTACCTATCCCTCTCTCTGGACCCTGCCCCATGGCATTTCTCCAAGCCCAGAACTCTTGGGTGTTTCTGGAATTGACCTTGCACAGTGACACCTGTGCCCTTTTGCTCCTGCGATTCCCCCTGTTTAGAAATTCTCCCTCCTTTCCTTACCTGTCAATACAATTCACTGCCCAGAGCCTACTGCAGGTGGGTGGCGCCATCTCCACGTAGCCTGCCCTGCATCTTCCTTCCAGAGGGGCTGCTCCTCTTGCTGTCCTCCCAGGGCAGGCCTTCTTGGACAGCCTCTCAAAGAGGCAAAACTTGCACCCCAATCCTCTTCCGTATTGTCAGCCATAGTGGATTAGGATCTGCACCTTGTCCAGCTGGGTCTGGTCCACTTCACAAAATATCTCCCCCAGGCAGCCTGAACTAGCTCATCATTCATTGGTTTTCGTAGAGCAGACCAAAGGTCCCAGAAGCCATAGGTTATCAAAGACTAGGAATTGTCCAGTTCCATCTGATATCCAGGAGGGAAATACAGCCCATGGGGCGTGGAACTGGGAAGATGTCACAGAGGACTGATGTCTCTGAGAGGGACCCGCAGCAACCCTGCTAACAAGTAATACCTAACATTCGTTCAGCCCTTCCAGACACCAGGTGCTATGCTAAGTATTTCACACGTGTTCAGCCATTTAATCCTCACAATAACTCACCTCTTAGATGAGAAAACTGAGGCCCAAACAGGTGAAACTCCCAGCCAGTAAGTAGCAGAGCCAGGCTTCAGATCCAGTTAATCTGCTTTCAATGTCCATGCTCTATCTTAGCAACTACACCATTGTGACTAAATATGAATTATAAAAATATAACTGTACCCAGAACCAGCTGCCCTGATGGCAACACATGAGTCGGGCTCTCTCTAATCTGTGACAATATAAAAATTATTCATCAAAGGTAAAACCTAAGATTAAGACATGGATCGATATAGTGTGAGTTCATCACTGATTCTTTTCTTCATGATTTTCTCTCTAATAGGGAACCAAGTCTTAGTCTAGGCTCCTTGAGTGATGACGGTTCAGTACCTCCTCAAAGCCACCCATGGATCAATAACAGCTCTTGTTTAAATACAGATAGATAGCACCATCTCTCCTCATTAATCATGGATTCTGCATTTATAAATTCACCTGCTTGCTAAAATGTCCTTGTAACCCCAAAATCGATACTGGTGGCACTTGCATTGTCACACACAGGCAGGCACAGAGCAGAGGAAGCTGGATTTGCATGATGGGCACATTCCATCTGAGATCCGGCGAGACCACCTCTGTCTTCTCATTTCATCTCTCATGCTAACAAGCGTCCTCTTCGCGGTCTATTTAGTGCCATGTGTTCTGCATTTTTGTGCTTTTTGTGGTGATGTCACTGTTTAGAGTGGCCCCAAGAGGAGCACGGCTGTCTGGCATTCCTGAGCTAAACAGGCTGTGCTGTGCCTTACGGGGAAGGTGCCTGTGTGAGACAAGCTTGGGTGAGGCAGGAGCTGCAGTGCTGCTGGCCATGCATTCAGTGTTGAAAAATCCACAAAATAGCACGTTCAGAAAAAGGAGAAGGAAATTGACTTCTCCAGTGAGGTTGTGATGGAAAGGGCTAAAGTAACACCTCTTGTGTGGGATGGAGCTGTGGAAGTGTCTTTCAACAGAAACCCACACATAAAAGAAGGTTGATGAAAATGTTGTGGCCAGAGGTTTGCAAGAACCTAACCCAGTATTTCCCCTTGAGTGATGACTCTGTATTCTCTAATTCAGCACTCATGGGAGCTTTATCGGAAGCAACTGCCAGGGCTACCGAAAATCAACTGTGGACAGAGAGAGGGAAATGCATGCACTTCAAATTGAAATATATAAACATGTAATTTTATATAGATAATACATGTATTTCATCCTGAGTGAAGATTTCTTCCTCTACTCATCACCTGACCAGTGTCAGCCTCTGCCTGAAGTTCTACCCTTGAGTCCCAGAGACCTACCCCCTTAAGTTAGGACCCTGAGCATGTGCAGCCATGGCCCATGGCCATGCTGATCTGTGGTACTGGTCTCACCCTCAGACAGGCAGAGTTGGGGACATGGGTGTGACCAGGGAGGGAATCACAGGTGCTGCATTTTTGTCTCCCAGAGTCACCCTTTCTTGGGCACCGTGATTGATGGGGTGCTGCTTCCGAAAACACCTGAAGAACTTCAAGCTGAAAGGAAGTTCAACACTGTCCCCTACATGGTCGGATTTAACAAGCAGGAGTTTGGCTGGATTATTCCAATGGTGAGAATGTGCAGGCTTCTTGGAAGGACTCACCCTCCCCCATCAGCCCTCCCGTCTCTGGTCCCAGGAGTGCTTCCCTCTCTGAGCTGCACTCTGAGTCCTGGGCAGCTGTCCCCTTCAGCAGGAGTTACCATTTCTATGGAAACCTTCTCCAGAAGGGCACAGTGGCCACCTGGGTATCAGGACCCTGGGATTCCCTCTCCCTGGATTCTCTGATTGTCTTCCTATTGAAGAATCCTGAAGTGTCTGTGCTAGGGAGGGCCAGTAGAGAAAATAACTGTGCAGATGGGAAAACTGAGGGGGCCTAGGAGTGGGAAGGAGCTGAGGAGTACGGACAGTCAGTCAGGGGCTTCCTGGCTTCCCACCTCAGGCTGGCTATGCGTAGTTCCCCTGAAAATCACTGGTGCTCTTCATCGTCTCATTGGAAATATCCAAAGAAAGTGGCTTCTTCTTGAGTTACCATTGACTTCTAGGGAATAGTAGACATCAGGGTCTACTTAAGAGTGGAGGGTCAGAGGAAGATGAGGATGGAAGAGCTACCTAATCAGGTGCCATGATAAATACCTGGTGATAAAATAATCTATGCAGCAAACTCCAGAGACTCAAATTACTCATGATCAAACCTGCACAGGTACCCCTAAACCTCAAATAAAAGATGGAAACAAATACATGGAAAAAGTGATTGGCTTCTAAAAGTAAAGATGGGTTCTTCTTCCAGTTGAAGATAAACAAAGCTGCCCCTGGTTAAAGTTGTAGGACGGGTTTATTCAGTAACATGATTGCAATAGGGAAAACAGTCCAGTATGGACTGGACTCACATCCCCAAAACAGAAGCCTGACAGTATTTCATAGGCAAAGTGTGCCAAGGGAAACACACTGTGGTCTGTGGGGAGAGGCTTGGTCCATGTGGCTAGGCCACCTGGATGTCTTCATCCTGGCTCACCTGGGGCAGAAACAAACTTATCTTCAGGAAAGGAAGCCATGCATTAGACTGCAGGAAGAGCTCACTGAAGTCAGGCTCTACTCCTTCCACAGGGACTGGGAAGATCAGGAGTGAGCTCCCTGAACATTTGCATTGCAAAGAGAAGGCTCTCAGGTCCTCCAGGAAACAGGGTTGGGTGGTAGATTCATATCCCAAAGGACAGAGAAAGGGTTTATCATTACAGGCTTTCTAAAGTAACTGCTCTAGTTGGGTTCAGGGGTCTGTCTGCTTCTCGGTTGGAGCAGAGTAAATTGTCCTGGCAGGGTTGAGCCTTCCCAGGCAGGTATGTTAAGGATACTGGGGTCATTCTAGGGACACAGCCTTAAGCTGCTACAAGCAATGCTAGAGTTTGGTTGAGTCTCTGAGTGCAGAGGTTTGGGAAGAAATGTTATGTGCGTAGAGATGTGCAGTTCGCCCCTCAGAAGGATTTCAGAGGTTCTACCAAAGACCAAAGCCATGAAGGCAGGATCTAAGGCTGTCAGTGTCATCTGTGACACATGGCAGTACTTGGGAGGTCTACATTCTCTTCTCCAGAGTCCTCCATTCCACACTGGTCTGGCAGAAACCTTGGCTCTCCATGTTACTGACCACTGTACGGATCCCAGCCACACACACACACACACGCACACACACAAACTGCAAAATACTGCCGCAGCTTCTCCGAAAAAAAAAATGTTGGTAATCTTTGCAATGCTTGAGTTTCTGGATATAAGCCCATTTAATTAATTGATTTTGCCCATTTCAGTAAAGCCCTAAAATCTCCCAACATTAGAGGACTTTCAGTCTGCATTGATTTAGTGGGTTGGTAAGTTTGTTTCTTCTCATTAATTCCCAATGATTCATGCATGCCTAACTTTTTTTTTTCCTTTTTTTTTTTTTTTAGCAGTTGATGGACTATCCACTCTCCGAAGGGAAACTGGACCAGAAGACAGCCATGTCACTCTTGTGGAAGTCCTATCCCTTTGTTGTAAGAGTCTAAGAATTATGAGAATTGGCTGAAACGCAGAGAGGGACAATGACTTGCCACAAATTGTAGAGCAATTAAATGGCAGAATGAAGACTGGGGTCTCAGGGTTTCCCCCATCTTTCTACCTTTCCCACTTCACTTTCCACCCTAGCAGGAAGTTACACAGGGCTTGTGAGATTCACCATTGAGGCAGCCCTTCCCAGTGGGCTGGAGAAGCTGCATCACTCACCAGGGGGTTGTGGTCACTTTATTGATCTATTTCAGTACATTCCTAAGGAACTGATTCCAGAAGCTACTGAGAAATACTTAGGAGGAACAGACGACCCTGTCAAAAAGAAAGACCTGTTCCTGGACTTGTTAGCAGATGTGATGTTTTGTGTCCCGTCTGTGATTGTGGCCCGGCACCACAGAGGTGAGTCTCAGAGGTTGAACAGGGGAAGGACATGGACCCCACCAGCTTCTGTATCTGACCCACCTACCTCCCAGCATAGACAGACCTGGAAACAGGCGAGGGTGACTTCAAAGGCTGATTCCATATGGCATGGTGTGAGGTGCTGTCTTATTTTGGTTTTTGCCAGCAGCAAACTGTGAGAAAAAATAATCTAGAGGCAAGTGGTTCTTTAAGGTGATGATCCCAGATAACAGCAGTAGGGAGGTGGGGAAGTGAGCGAGGGAAGAGATGAAATCCAATCCATGTTGCATTGCCAAGGGAGTATCCACGGTGGACAACTGGAGCTGGGAAACTCAAGGAAACAAGGAGAATACAGTGCTCAGGGGCATCCCATCAGAGTGGCAAGGGAGCTGCGGTATTTATCTACCAGTTTCCACTTGTCATTGGTTGAAGGTTCATGCAAGGAGTTGTTTATTCCCTGTGACTTTGACCTGCTGCACACAAGGGCAGAGTAGTCTCTTGTGACCAGACAAAGGCCTCAGGCCGGGAGCTACAGATGCTGGAGGTGGAAGTCAGGCTGGCATGCCCAGGAAGTGGGAATATGGGTGAGACACTGACAGCACCTGCTGCAAGGGCTCCATGCCTGGTGTTATCACATAGGGCTGCTGTAGGACAAATATTGAAAGATGAGTCGTGGAAAGTTTTTAAGGTCCAAGCCGGCTGCAAGCAAGTTTGTTAAGTATTGGAGCTGGATAAAAAGTGGGAGCCCTGCATGGGATCCAGAGGATCGTCCAGGACCAAGAAGACCAAAAGGAGGAGCTGTGGTGGGTGTGGGGGAGGTGTCTGGAGAATGGCAATGTCTGAGGCTGGCTTTTGTCTATCTCGATGCGTGCAGGAACAGGCAAGCACAGGGCCAGGGCAGGGTCTATGCAGGACCTTCTACCATTGACCCAAGGCTGTGTGGGTGGCGCATGACGTTAGGAATGCTTGGGCTCACCTAGAGAGGAGTATCCTTTCCTGGATGCCAACTAGAGGTGGCTTACAGGACTCTTTTTTCCAGCTGTCATTCGCCTAAACTGCAAGCCAGGAAATGTCCTCTCTCTAACCATGCTGGAAGGGTTTTTAAATACAGAACTTCATAAACATGATAAAAACTAGCTAAAGCTGATCTAGCAGGTGCCCAGACACACCTTTGCACAGGAAGGGGCAGGTACTCATAACCCTCATTTATTCACAGGGTCCTGATAAAACCATTTAACGAAGACCACTGAAGTTGAATCTGTTCTTTCTTAAACTTGGCCTTTCCCCATGCTCTGCGTCTGATCTATATATAGTGTTCCCATCTCCATCTTCTGATGGTTTGAGCATCCGTATTTGAGCAATACGGAGCCTCTGTTTTTCATCTGATTTCCCATGACTTTGAGTTGAGCGTTTTTTATTTCCCAGGACTACACAGATTTTATCAACTTTCCCCTATTGTC
>NW_016826019.1:0-561 GCF_001698545.2 Rhinopithecus bieti
CGTCAATGCAATCCAAAGTATTATATTGCAGATTCCACAAAACAGTGTTACCAAACTGCTCAATAAAAAGTACACTATAACTCTGTGAGATGAGTTCACAATCAGAAAGTAGTTTCTCAGAAAGTTCTTTTGGTTTTATCCGAGGATATTTCCTTTTCAGAATAGGCTTCAATGCGATCCAAAATATCCCTTCTCAGATTCCCCAAAACAGTGCTACCAAACTGTTCTGTGAATAGAAACTTGGAACTCTGTGAGATGAATTCACACATCAGAAAGCAGTTTCTCAGAAAGCTTCTTTCTAGATTTTATCTGAGGATATTTCCTTTGTCAATATAAGCTTCAATGCGCTCTAAAACATCCCATTGTGGATTCCAAGAAAGCAGTGTTAGCAAACGACTCAAAGAAAAGAACAGAGTAACTCGGTGAGATGAATTTACACCTCATGAATCAGTTTCTTAGAAAGTTTCTTTTGTTTTTTATCTGATAATATATCCTTTGTCAGCAAAGGCTTCAATACACTCCCATATATCCTATTGCAGATTCCACGAAAACAGTGTTATC
>NW_016826020.1:0-1358 GCF_001698545.2 Rhinopithecus bieti
ACCCAGTCTTGGATATTTTGTTTCAATAACACAAAGAGGACTAAGACAGACATTTACTGAGCACCTAGTATGTTCCATGCTTGTGTTAGGTACCAGGAAGATAAAATGAAACAAGACAAGATGATTAGCCAATAAAGGTTTACAATGCCAGCAGGTGCAAGTGTGGAAACAAATTCATAAAGCATGTGTTCTGCTGTATTACTCAGGTCCAGGTATGCTCAGTGTGCTGGGCTTTCAGGTAATAGGGTGCTATGCTCAGGATACAGCCAAAAAGAAAAGGAATAGTGTTCCACTCACTGACATTTGGAAGGCACTTTCCTTCCTTGTGATGTGGATTTTTTGTTCACTTGTCATTAATTCTGTTCATCTGCAAGAAGCTCACCTATCTATAGCTTTGTCTTTGCAGTAGCTTTTCAATAGCAGACCTTTATTGAACTTTTCCAGCTCTGTAAATCGTAAATTGTCCTTTCAACATGCATAGTGACAAGCATTTCAACACACACACTCTATTTACGTATCATAGAAACAGCCTCTTATTTAGATGTCAAATTCCAGCAACTAAAAACTCAGATGCACAAAACAGCAAGAAGCCAAACAATTCTCAAAACCATAACACTCTCCATAAACTTCAGTTTCCTTTGTGCAGTCCTTCAGGCCATATAGCTCTTCTTTTCAAATACATATATATAATGAGTCTGTTCATCTGTTTTTCTAGCAGATTAAAATACAAAAATCAGGGGAGTCCTTTGAAAACATGGTGCTCAGCTTCATTAATTCCCTAAAAGTTACAACCTGGGGCTACTGGGTTTTCTCCTTTCCTTTGCCTGCTCCCCACTCCACAAACCGCTTCCCCTCTACAGCCCTCCCCTCACCTCCCTTTGCCTCCACTCTCCTTTCCTTTCTGACAAGGTCTCACTTTGTCACCAGGCTGGAGTGCAGTGATGCCATCACAGATCACTGCAGCCTTGCATTCCACAGGCATGTACCACCATGCCCAGCTAATTTTTTGTATTTTTTTTTAGATATGAGGTTTTGCCATGTTGCTCAGGCTAGTCTTGAACCCCTGGGCTCAGGCAATCCACTCGCCTTAGCCTCCTAAAATGCTGAAATTACAGGAATGAGTCACTGTGCCTGGCCACTACTGTGTTTTCTGAGGCAAATTAGTTTTAATAGAAACAGAAAGGACTAAGTAATATCCAGAGTATATCAGACACCTATACTGTTACTGAAGAGTTATGTGCCCTAGCGAAAGACTATTTTTCATTTTCTCATATCTCAAAAGATTGAAAATTACAAATCCTTGCAATTTAGGTGGATGAAATGGGAGTCTCTACTTTAAGAATTTAAAATTAGCCAGG
>NW_016826021.1:0-21322 GCF_001698545.2 Rhinopithecus bieti
CGCCTCCCCCTCAGCACTCCACCTGCCTTATCCCCCACACACCAGTGACCACCTGTTCTCCCCACCTAAGCTGGTTCCTGTTCGGCTGTGCTCTCAGCCCTGAGTGGCCCCAGCCCCACCTGCAGCATCAACTCCGATTTCCATCTCCCCAGCCAGCATCCCCTCTCCTCTGATTTCTATTCATCAGTGTTGATAGGCATATGAAAAATAACAGCAGCTAACACAGCTCTTCCGACTCGGAAAGTATGTGTCACAGGGTACTATCTCCATTTGAGACAAAAAATAGGCCGGGCGCAGTGGCTCACGCCTGTAATCCCAGCACTTTGGGAGGCTGAGGCGGGCAGATCACGAGGTCAGGAGATCAAGACCCTCCTGGCTAACCCGGTGAAACCCCGTCTCTACTAAAAAATACAAAAAATTAGCCGGGCGAGGCTAGGTGGCGGGCGCCTGTAGTCCCAGCTACTCGGGAGGCTGAGGCAGGAGAATGGCGTGAACCCGGGAGGCGGAGCTTGCAGTGAGCCGAGATCACGCCACTGTACTCTAGCCTGGGCGACAGAGCGAGACTCTGTTTCAAAAAAGAAAAAAGAAAAAAAAAAGAGAGACAAAAAATAAGGCCCTGTTTCTTTCTTTTCTATTCTTTTCTTTTCTTTTTTTTTTAAGAGATGAGGTCCCACTCTGCCGCCCAGGCTGGAGTGCAGTGGCACAATCATGGTTCATTGCAGCCTCAACTTCCTGGACTCAGGTAATCCACCCATTTTGCCCTCCCACTGGTGTGCACCATCACACCTGGCTAACTTTTTTATGTTTTGTAGAGACGAGGTCTCCCTATGTTGCTAAAGCTGGTCTTGAACTCCTGGGCTCAAGTGATCCTCCTTCCTCATTCACCCAAAGTGCTAGGATTATAGGTGTGAGCCACCATGTCCCGCTGAAGGCCCCATTTCTCATCCAAGGTCTGACCTCTGTAAGTGGCTCAGCTGAGATTCAAACCCAGAGCCAGCACACTGACTCAGTGTACCTGTGCCCGACATCACGCACCACAGCCCCACGTGTCGAGCAGGTACTATGTGTCCAACACCCTGCAGGTGCTTGGTGTGAGTTAATCACATAACCCTCAAGTCAGCTCCTAGGGACGTAATTTTAAGCATCCCCAGTATGTGGCTGAGGAAGCAGGGTTCATAGAGGCTGAGAGGCACCAGCCAAGGCCAGGCTGGTTCAACCCCAGTCAGTGGTGGTAATGCTCAGCCCAGCTCCCAAGCCCCCGGCCCTCAGCCATGGGGAGGTCTGCCAGGCCCAGACACACCCTGTGCCAGCCTCCCCAGAACGCTGGTATGTGCAGAGGCCCGCAGGATGCTGGCTTTGTCGCCAGGAAAAAAATAGTAAGACTAACTTCACGCTTGTCCTTAACTCCCCATCAAAGAGACTTTGACACTCCCTGCGAGTGGAAGACAGGGGGAGAAAGTGACCGCTCGAGGTCCCCTGTGCTGGGGCTGTGGGAGAGTAGAGGGGACGATCACAGTGCCCCCCACGAAGCAAGTGGGAGAAACAACGCTTCGCCATCCCCTGGGTATCACAGCCTCCCCTCCCTCCAAGGCCACCACTCTCTTGAGTGGCTCTTGCTCTCTGAGGCCTGTGTCCTCTGTCCCCGGTCTCAGACACTGCACCTCAGTCCCTCCCTGCCCCCAACTCCAGCTCCCATCCCTGCCCATGCCCCAGAAGGCTACTCACCCTGAGCACGCAGGCCATCTCCCGGCTGTCATTCTCCAGCAGGCGGAGCTGGCCCCGGAGGGTCTGCTGTAGGCCGGGTTCCTATAGCCCGCTCTTCCTCCACACAGCCAGCAGCTGCAGGGTCAGGTCTGGAGGGGCAGATGGAGAGTGGGCAGCTGGTCTAACCTGGGCTGAGAGGTCTGTGGGACACTGTACTCCCCCTGCCAGCCTCCAACCCACACACCTGACCCCGAAGGCCTGGGCAGTGGGCTCCTGGGGAGCCCAAGCCCTGGGTTTAGATCTCAACCTTGCCCCACCCCTAAAAAGGCCTTGGACCGCTGCTTAGCTCCCAGCCTGTTTCCTTCGGGATGAGTGCCTGTCCTATGGAGTGGTGGAGACAAGTGGACTCATGCAGGCCAGGCCGGCACAGCAACCACTGCACACAGATGGTCTCTCCTCCCTGTCACTGTGACCTCCAACCCTTCCCCTCAGTGCCCTTCCCCTAGAGGGTTGCTGCGTCGGAACCTGCGGGCACAGGACCTGGACAGTTGCATTTAGCAAGTTCCTCTTCCACCCCCATGGTGACTGTAAGGTGGGGAGTCTGGGACCATGGGGGCACCCACCTCCAGCAAACACCCCACAAGCACCTTGGAAACCTCAGTTCCGCCTCCCTAAGCCAGCTCCTCTCCACTTCTCAGAGACAGAGGGCCCCCACCCCTGCTCGGATCAATGACACCTCCCACTCACACACCACATCAGCCACCAGCAACCCCGTGGGCTCCACCCCCCACCCCACACCTGCCCCTATCCTGGTTCCGAGCCTTGACAGGTCTGACCTGGGCAGCTGTCCACACCTGGCCCTCCCTCCCATCTGTCCCCTGATCTGTGCAGAGCCACTGAGACCCCATGATGGCACGGTCCGACCCATCACCCCTGCTCTGGGCCGTTCCTGTGGCACCATCCAGCGGAACCTTCCACAGGGGTGGGCGTGGGCTCTGTCTGGTGGGTCCCATTCGGGGGCCAACCGCCACGGGGGCCACGGAGCTCCTGAGATCCACTCCCCTCCTCAATGTCTGAGGTTGGCAATTTCCCACTAGAATCCAGGCTCCCGGGGCTGTGACCCCATCTGCCCTGTGCACTATCCCTCCCAGTGCCTGGAAACACAGAGAAAAAAGACTTCCTGATCCTCCAGGATAAGACTCCTCCCCAGATCTCTAGGCAGTGTCATTCCAGGGGCTTTGGCCTCTACAGAGCCAACGAGAGAAGTGGGGGAGAGGGGGAAGAGAATGAGTAGTAGAAGGTGAGAAGGAGAGCAGGGAGAGGGGAGAAACTGGGACGGGAGAGGGAAGGAGAAGGGAGAAAACAGGGGCGGGGGTAGAGAGGGACAGAGAGGAAAGAAGCCAGGAGGGGGAAAGGGAGGGAGGGGGAGAAAATGGGAGGGGGNGAAGGAAGGAAAGCTGGAGAGACAGACGGAAATGAGACAGAGGCAGAGACGGATTCTCACACCTTTGAATAACCTTGAAGCACCTGCCTGAGAGTTTTCTGCTAGGGGACCCTTGAGCAAACACCCTCACCAGCTATGGGGGAAGGGCCAATCTGGACACTTCTAGAATCTGGAATCCACTCCCCCAACAGGAGACACCAGTCCATCATTCCACAGTGGTTCCTGAGCTGCGATGGCCTGAAGTTCCTGCTCCCATAAGAGGGTGGGCATTGCATTATCCCTTTTTTGTTGTTTTTTTTTCAGAACAGAGTCTCGCTCTGTTGCCCAAGCTGGAGTGCAATGGCGTGATCTCGGCTTACTGCAACCTCTGCCTCCTGGGGTCAAGTGATTCTTCTGCCTCAGCCTCCAAGTAGCTGGGATTACAGGCGTGTGCCAGCTAATTTTTGTATTTTTAGTAGAGATGGGGTTTCTCCATATGGGCCAGGCTGATCTTGAACTCCTGACCTCAAGTGATCCACCTGCCTCAGCCTCCCAAAGTGCTGGGATTACAGGCATGAGCCACCGCACCCAGCCTGCATTTTCAAATTCTAAATAACCTGTCCTATTGCCTAATGCATCCTGGTCATCCCAAGTGGCCACCAGCAGTGCTGACCACACAAAAGCAAGTCAGAGGACAGTCGGGCATCACAGCAAAGGTGAAAAGCCAACATGGATGCTGGGGTCTCCATTCCTCCCCAGCTGCGGGTCGGGGGGTCTCCAGGGTAAGGGGCTTTTTAACATCTCCACAGCCCACAACTTCCTGGGCCCCCTCTGTGGGCTCTGCTCCCCAGCCCAGGGCTGCCTCCCTCCACCCGTGCCCTGCGGAGATCCCATCCCTGGGAAGCCTGTGCCTGGATGCCTCGCACCACAACGCAGAAGAGGGTCCTTTCACCTACTTCTTACCATATGGCACCTGCAAAGCCCCTCCCCACGGTGTCACCCACGCAGCCCCCAGGACCCGTGTCCCCTGTTTGTTCAGATGCATACAGGGAAGCCTAAGGGAGCCTCCAGGGGCTATGTCCCCCTCTGGGTGCAGGACCTGGGCATCCGCATTTAACAAGCCCCTCTTTCTATTCCTACCATGATTTTAAGGCGGGAAGTCTGAGGCCACACATTGAGAAGCCCTGGGTTAGACTCTTGGATGCCCAGGGAGCACCACAGCCCAGATTTGAACCTGAATCCCTGTGTGGGGCGCAGGATGTTTACCTGTGGGATAAGCCCCCATCTGCCAGGGAGGGGTGTCAGCGGCCAGCCCTGCCACACGGGCGGGAGAAGCCTCATCTGCAACACAGCAGGTTCCCAGGATTAGGGGAGACCAAGCAAATGCCTGGCTCCCCTGAAGGCGCCAAACGCTCCAGGTCTTTCTGCAAGAAAAGAGGTGAGTTCTGTCTTGCACAAGCCACCTTTCCCACAGCTACCTTCCTCCAGTCTCCCCAGAGCCCAGCAAGGAGGGAAGCTGCCTGCATTTCCCAGTGTGCTATGATAAGCTGCCCCACACTCAGAAGATTAAGACCACACGACCCGTAGGACCCCACTGCTCTGAAGTTCCAATGGGCCTCACAGAGCTAAAGTGAGCGTGTGGACAGGGCCCTGTTCCTCCCAGGGGCTCTGGGGAGTATCTGCTCCTCGCCCTCAAGAGGCCACACACGTCCCTCGGCTTTTGGCCGCCACTTCTACTTCCGCTTTGTCACTGCATCTCCTTTTCTGCCTCTCCCTCCTGCCTTCCTCCTACAAAGGCCCTGTGATTCCATGGAGGGCCCATCGGAGCATCCGGGATCCTCTCCATCTCGAGATCCTTGCCTTTGATGACATCTGCAAAGTCCTTTTCGCTGAATGAGGTAATGCAGGCATAGGTCCTGGGCATAAGGACGTGGGCATTTTTGGGGGACTTTATCTTGCCACCCACAGATGGGCTCAGCCTCACAGCTTGTGCAGGTGGGAGCTGGGACATGGACCCCTACTGGCTGTTCGGTTCCCTGCTGGGGGTCACCCCTCTGGCCATTGGTCCTGCAGGGTTTGCATTTTGGCCTGGGCACTTCATCTTTGTCCTGTGCAGTTTCTCTATCCAGGCCTCAGGATCTAGGGGGATCTGATTAGGAAAACCTGCAACTGCAGCAGAGAGTAGTGAACTTCTGTATGGCCAGTCTTCACAGCCTCCTAGACGTCTCACTCAGAGCTCTGGGCGCAGCTCAGCCACAGTGGTCTTGGGCCTTGCATCGGCCAGGTGATAGTGTTCACTTCACATCAGCATTTGCTGACCACCTGCAGTGGTGTACGCTTGCCCTGTGTGGCCAGAGCCCATTCTTAGGCCTCACTTACTCTGCAGCCCCAGCCCAAGCCCAGAGCTAGGCATGCAGCAAAGACTCAGAAATGTCTCAAACGGGCCGGGCGCAGTGGCTCACATCTGTAATCCCACCACTTTGGGAGGCTGAGGCAGGTGGATCACGAGGTCAGGAGTTCGAGACCAGCCTGGCCAACATGGTAAACCCCATCTCTACTAAAAATAGAAAAATCAGAAAGGCAAGGTGGCGCATGCCTATAGTCCCAGTTACTCTGGAGGCTAAGGCAGGAGAATCGTTTGAACCCAGGAGGCGGAGGTTGTAGTGAGTCGAGATCGCAACATTGCACTCCAGCCTGGGCGACAGAGCGAGACGCCGTCTCAAAAACAAAAAAGAAATGTCTCAAATGGAAAGAAGCGTGTGTTGCTCAGATCTCGGCTGCATTGGTTGATGCACCTGACAGCTGTAACCGAAACATACCCCGTGGATGCCCCCGTGGACTAAAAAGAACGTGTGCTCAGACTTTCGTGCTACAGAATCCAGCAGCAGCCAGCCTGGAGATTCACTCCCTGTGTGAAGAAGATCTGAGCCCCTGGCTCATCTCAGGGAATGCAGGCCATGCAGATCCTGCCCCTTTGTTTGGAAGGGTTGGATGAGGGTTGCCAGGTGGAGGATGGTAGAGGGAGGGTGCTAAGGGAAAATGCTATATCAACTGCATGCTTTTTTACAGGAGGCCTGTCCAGCCCGCCACTGTGAAGTCCTCTCAATCAACCCTATGTCATGGTCGCCGGCTCTGGGTCTCCCCTTCAGCCTCTTGAACAAGGTGCCGTCCCTGTTGAAGTTGATAGGTGTCCGGCCCAACAGCTTCTAAACATCATCCTCCAGTTCAGAAGCCAGGGCTCCTTGGAGACCCAGCCGATCCCAGGGCTGTGGCAGGGAAAGTGCAGGATGAGCCCGGAACATCTCATGTCCCAGAAAGTGAGGACGCACCCACTGAGTGATGTAGACACATGGAAAACCCAAATCGAGGGTGATCTGAATGATGAAATAGGTAATGATGTATACAGTCTGGAGACTCGATTAAAGATGTGTGAGCCTACGCTGAATTAAATCAGTGGATACCTGGGGAGCAGAACAGCTCTTCCTTGCAGTTGAAAACTGATTGCTGAATGGAGAAGGCTTGCCTCATTAGACAGTCACCACCTGGCAGCCTCTGTCGCAAGGACTATTTCAGCCAGGCCAGCCCATGATGAGACAGTAGAGCTTCAGGAGTTTGACAAGGAACAGGATATTCACCCAGTTTCAGAGTGTCATCCCCCCAGTTACTTACTAACTGCGGAGGGGAGAAAAATAACCATGCAGTGGGGAGAACTGGCAGCTGCCCCTTCCCCAAGGGACCAAAATTAGCATCACCAGCCAGAGACTAATGGACATCGCCTGCACTGAAGAAACATTGCTTCTGCGGGATTCCTGCCCAAATCCCTAATGTGATCGTGAAGAAATATTAGCTGCACTCGAATCGAGGGACATTCTACCAAGATCCAAACTGTGTCTTCAAAACAGCAGCCTCCAGATTAAAAGGTACCTCAGAGAGGTCGCATCAGAATACAAGGTGTGACCCAGGAATATATATACATATTTTTTTTGCTATAAAGGATATTATTGGGGCAAATGGCAAGATCTGAATGAGGCCTGTAGATGAGGTGATGGTGTTATTAAAACCAGGAAATGAACATTGAAATAATTACAATGTGGTTATGTAAGAGAACGTCCTGGTTTTAGGAAATATGGACACCTTTTAGGATGAAGGGGCATCATGTCTGCCATTTACTCCCAAAAGGATCAGAAGAAAATCACACACACACAGACACACACAAAGTAAAAGTCACAAAATGTGAACATTCAAGGAATCTGGGTGTGGGCAAATGGAATTATCTGCACTATCTNGCGTGCAGTGGTGTGCGCTTGCCCTGTGTGGCCAGAGCCCATTCTTAGGCCTCACTTACCCTGCAGCCCCAGCCCAAGCCCAGAGCTAGGCATGCAGTGAGGACTCAGAAATATCTCAAACGGGCCGGGCGCAGTGGCTCACGCCTATAATCCCAGCACTTTGGGAGGCTGAGGCAGGTGGATCACGAGGTCAGGAGTTCGAGACCAGCCTGGCCAACATGGTAAACCCCGTCTCTACTAAAAATAGAAAAATTAGCCAGGCAGGGTGGCGCATGCCTGTAGTCCCAGTTACTCGGGAGGCTGAGGCAGGAGAATCGCTTGAACCCGGGAGGCGGAGGTTTTAGTGAGTTGAGATCACAACATTGCGCTCCAGCCTGAGCGACAGAGTGAGACGTTGTCTCAAAAACAAAAATGTCTCAAATGGAAAGAAGCGTGTGTTGCTCAGATCTCGGCTCCGTTGGTTGATGCACCTGACAGCTGTAACCGAAACACACCCTGTGGATGCCCCCGTGGGCTAAAAAGAACGTGTGCTCAGACTTTCGTGCTACAGAATCCAGCAGCAGCCAGCCTGGAGACTCACTCCCTGTGTGAAGAAGATCTGAGCCCCTGGCTCATCGCAAGGAATGCAGGCCATGCAGATCCTGCCCCTTTGTTTGGAAGGGTTGGATGAGGGTTGCCAGGTGGAGGATGGTAGAGGGAGTGTGCTAAGGGAAAATGCTATTTCAACTGCATGTTTTTTTACAGGGGGCCTGTCCAGCCCGCCACTGCTGAACCACCCTGTATGGAAGTCCTCTCAATCAACCCTATGTCACGGTCGCCGGTTCTGGGTCTCCTCTTCAGCCTCTCGAACAAGGTGCTGTCCCTGTTGAAGTTGATAGGTGTCCGGCCCAACAGCTTCTAAACATCATCCTCCAGTTCAGAAGCCAGGGCTCCCTGGAGACCCAGCCGATCCCAGGGCTGTGGCAGGGAAAGTGCAGCATGAGCCCGGAACATCTCATGTCCCAGAAAGCGAGGATGCACCTACTGAGTGATGTAGACATAATGGAAAACCCAAATCTAGGGTGATCTGAATGACGAAATAGGTAATGATATATACAGTCCGGAGACTCGATTAAAGATGTGTGAGCCTACGCTGAATTAAATCAGTGGATACCTGGGGAGCGGAACAGCTCTTCCTTACACTTGAGAACTGATTGCTGAATGGAGAAGGCTTGCCTCATTAGACAGTCACCGCCTGGCAGCCTCTGTCGCAAGGACTATTTCAGCCAGGCCAGCCCATGATGAGACAGTAGAGCTTCAGGAGTTTGACAAGGAACAGGATATTCACGCAGTTTCAGAGTGTCGTCCCCCCAGTTACTTACTAACTGCGGAGGGGAGAAAAATAACCGTGCAGTGGGGAGAACTGGCAGCCGCCCCTTCCCCAAGGGACCAAAATTAGCATCACCAGCCAAAGACTAATGGACATTGTCTGCACTAAAGAAACATTGCTTCTGCAGGATTCCTGCCCAAATCCCTAATGTGATTGTGAAGAAATATTAGCTGCACTAAAATCGAGGGACGATCTACAAAGATCCAAACTGTATCTTCAAAACAGCAGCCTCCAGATTAAAAGGTACCTCAGAGAGGTCGCGTCAGAATACAAGGTGTGACCCAGGAATATATATACATATTTTTTTTTTTTTTTGCTATAAAGGATATTATTGGGATAAATGGCAAGATCTGAATGAGCCCTATAGATGAGGTGATGGTGTTATTAAAACCAGGAAATGAACATTGAAATAATTACAATGCGGTTATGTAAGAGAACGTCCTGGTTTTAGGAAATATGGACACCTTTTAGGATGAAGGGGCATCATGTCTGCCATTTACTCCCAAAAGAATCAGAAGAAAATCACACACACACAGACACACACACACACGAGTACACACACAAAGTAAAAGTCATAAAATGTGAACATTTAAGGAATCTGGTGGGTGTGGGCAAATGGAATTATCTGCACTATTTCTTGCCACCTTTGATGTCTATCTGAAATTGCCCAGAGAAGACAAGGAGGTGAAGGAGCTGAGGAGCCCCACCCCAAGCCAGCTTTCCCTCGGCCCATCCAGCCTAAGCAGGCAGAGTTTCCTCAGCTCCCCTCCGCTGGGCCCACAGAGATTCGCTCCAGGCAAAGGCGATGCCACAGTGCTTTGCTGAGCCTCTGGAGGAAGAAACAGCCAGCCACTCAGGGCAAAGGCTTCCAACTCCCGCCACTCCCGTTCCCAGAGGCTCCCAGCTCCTCCCTGGGCCCGGCGGCTCTGTGGGAGGCTGGCCAGGGCCCTCCTGCTCTGTGCACTCATGGCCCTGGGCACGGCCCAGCCCCTTCCTTTCCGTGAGGCCTGCCCTGGAGGGAACGTGATTCCGTGGCCTGGTGGGCTCCCCAGGCCCAGGCCCCGCCCCAAACCTCTGAGCTGCCCTTCCTGGCCGGGCATGCCGGTGCCTGCAGACCACTCCCCTTTGTGATTCAGGGCAGGAGGCCATCGACCCCTTCCCATCTCCGCCCTCATGCGGAAGGGCAGGATTGCAGGTATAAAACACTCCCACACCCGGCTGTGAGCCAGGCGACAGCGTCTGAGGTTTCCACGTCCAAACACATCCTTCGTTCATCAATCCCTTGAACAGTGACGGAGCACCTACCATGTGCCAAGCCCTGGAGTCCTGAGGCAGGGACGTGGGCAGCTAAGAGGAGACCAGGCTGAGGCTGGACACTGGGAGGAGGCGGCCCGGGGAGGGGTCACAGCCGCAGCTGTCTCCGGCCCGGGAGAGGCTTGCAGGCCTTGGTGTCCCCTGCCTCTCCCCTCCTCCCCTTCAGGGTCTCAGGATGAGGGTCAGATGGGATCCTGGAGATCACCTAGGCCTCCCTTCAGGTTTCCCAGGGATTCAGGAGACTGGGCACGCGTCCTGGCTCGGCCGCTGACTGCAGGGTGGCCTGGCCTGGCCCTTCCCTCTCTGCACCTTGGGTGCCTCCTGGGGCATGAGGATGCCTCATCCTGAGGACTCTCAGGGGTTCCAAGGCCAAACCCATCAGACTGTTTCTGGAATGGTCTCTGAACGTGTGGGTTCAAATGCCCCTGTCTCGTTCTTTGCCAGTTTTGTTATCACTGACCTGTCCCTGGAAAAACACGAGCTGGGCTCTGGCCTCTCAAGTGACTCAGCGGGCACAGGGGCTCCAGTAAACACACGTGGGGGAAGGAAATGAGAAGTGATGGAGAGCAGACCCCAGCCCCAGCCCCAGCCCTTACCCCAGGAGGCCTGGAGGCGGACAGGGCAGGTGGGGTGGAGAAGTGGGTGGGATGGACTCACCGCCTCTCCCCGGTGCCTTGGCCTCCTCCGGCCCCGCTTTCTCCCAGCTCACAGAGGGCCTCATGGCCACCTTCCAGACACGATCCCGGCTGCTGCCCCCTCCTGAGGGTCCCACGGGACCCCTCCCCATGGGGGTCGGCTCCTCAGTGATCACAGCAGGGAGGTTCTCCATGACCCATGGAGACCTCACATGCCTGGCCCTGTGGACAGAGTGGGTGTGGTCAGGAGAGGCGGCCCCGACCAGAACCAGCACAGAGGCTGTGTCCAAGGCCGGGGTCCAGAGGAGAGAACGCCAGCGTTGCTGAGCGCCTGCGCCTTTCAGACCCAGCGGGCCCCTCACTGCAGCAGGTGACCATGTGTGGTATTGTGGTGGGCGTGATCCCGCACCGCTGCTGTGTCTCCTGCCCCATCTCGGGTGTGCTGTGCTCCCTTCCTCCACGGGGCCTCCTCTGGCTGGTTTTCTGCCTGGAGTCCCCTTCCCCGTTGAGGCAGAGCCCCTGGGTGCCTTGGGCCCCTCCTCAGGAGCCGGTCACTGCCTCTTTGCTGGGCCGTCATGCCTGACAGACCGTGCTCCCGGGACAGTGCTCCGTCGCCTGCCAGAAGACACAGAAGGACACAGAGTCCCCCTTACGGCGTCACATGCAGGCGCAGGGCCCATGGGGACGGGGGCCAGGGCCAGGGCTGAGGCACGCAGGGGACAAATCCCAGCTGTGGCCACAGGGATGGGGTCAGCCATGTCCTCCTCAGCTCCGGCCTCAGGCAGAGAGACTGACAAGCGGGGAGGACGGCAAGCACAGAGTCAGGACCCTGCTGTCTCTGCAGGGAGGGCTTGGTCATGGGGGCCTCACTGTTCTGATTGTGGGTGGAGAAAGGTCCACCCTGCCCCTCCAGAACGCCATGGCCAGGGCGGTTTTCAAGTCCAGAGCTTCGGGGAGATATGGGGATGCAGAGGAAGGAAAAGAGGTTCCGTCCATGCCTGATGTGTGGTGAGAAGGTTTTCCCTGCTGCTATCTAACGCAGGCTCCGCTGCCCCTCCTTGGTGAAATGTGAGGTGGGGAAGAAATAAGCCAGCGTCCCCTGCAGCTCCTGCCTCCCATCTCCCCGCCCCACAAGACATTGTGAGCAAACACTGGGACAGCTACGTGTGGACTCGTCCCCTTGCTCTTGGTTTGAAGCCCCCCCAGTGGCCAGCAAACATCCTCTCTGCAGGCAGAGCGTGGAGAACCGGGGCAGCTACGCCTCTGACCTCTGTCTGGGGGCAAAAGTACAAGTCTGGCCTCCTGCTGTCCCGTCACCCCTTTTGTGGTGGACGCTTGGGAACAAGGCACCCAGGGCTTGCCAGGGCCTCTGTCCGGGCCTCAGAGCCCTGATGGGCCCACCAGGCTGGGGCCTGCCAGTGGCCAGGACAACCCCCAGAGCCTCCTGTCCTTGTCCCCATCTCCCACTTCCACCCTGGTCTCCGGGCAGGGAATGTGGCAGGGAACTGGGAGGCAAACCGGGCAGCTATTGGGGGTGCGTGGGGTCTGTAGTCAGGGACACAGGACGAGGCTGTGAAGGGGAGGCAGGAGGCCCGGGACATCCAGCACCCAGGAAAGGCAGAGAGGCACCCCTGGGGGCTTCAAGCCAGGAGCAGGGGGTCGAGTCCACACGTAGGAAAATCTGTCCCAGTGTTTGCTCAGAATGTCTCGCAGGGGCGGAGAAATCAGAAGCAGGAGCTGCAGGAGTGCTGGGCTTATTTCTTCCCCACCTCAATTTTTCACCAAACAGGGGCAGCTGAGCCTGCATCAGACAGCAGCACGGAAAATCTCACCACACATCAAACACAGACAGAGCCCGGCTTCCTTCCCCAGCACCCCCAGCCCTCCCGCAAGGCTCTGAGCCTGAAAACCCAGAGGCGGTCAAGACTGACCTCAGGACTCCCAAGACAGTGGGTGTCAACTGGCACACCTCCCACTGCCAGATGCCTTGGCCCAGCAACCCCAAGGAAGGCCTACCTCCCCAGTACACAGATGGGGAAACTGAGGCTCTGAAGGGTCAGGCAATTCTCCCGCCTGTGCGCACTTGCACCCGCACACCCGTCAGACCAAAGCAGAAGCGCACACTGCAGCTGCCATCCCTGCTGCCTTTTCCCCACCCGTGAGCACCTCCCTCCATCCCTGCATTGCTCTCGGCTCTGGCCACCACTGCGGCATCAGGTCCCTTCACAGAGGCTGCTCCCCAAGAGGCAGCTCCCCTGTAACATTTAGTACAGAACGAGGAAAACCTCATGGGGGGTGAGTTGGCTGCAGGCAGGGACAAGTGGGTGTCCTGTAAGCCCAGCCATCACCCCTGCCCCCATGGCTGTGGCTGTCACCCTGAGAACCGGCCACCCAGGCCCCAGCTCACTGCACACTTTGGGCTCCATCAGCACAGCAGGGGCAGGAGGAGCCCACCGTCTAAAGTCTTTGGTTTCAACCACCACCACCCACCCCTGTGCTGTGCCAGCTCTGAGCCGGCCAGTGGGAACACAGAGGGAGGAAGACCCAGACCTGCTAAGTTGACAATTTAGACAGAATAGCGATGGTTTCATGAGGCAGGTTCTATGAGGCATAGAGAGGGTCCTCTAGCCCTGGCCGAGGAGGGAATCTCACAGTCAGGGAAGGCTCCCTGGGGACCTCTGACCGCAGGGCCTCAGCCAGACCAGCCCCGGGCCAGCAAGGCTTGCAGAGGCGACAGCTCCTGGCTGTGAAGTGGCCCCAGCACACACCCTCCCACCTGCACACCTGCTCCAACTGTAACCTGATTGGTCAGTTTGTGGCCAAATCCTTCCCACCCCCCAACCACCTCTGAGGGGCACGGACCGGGACCTCTGGGGCCAGGAATGGTGAATCAAGAGACATGTGACGCCAAGAGGCACCCAAGAGACCCTTCAGGGAAACTGCTCGCCCAGGAGTGGGAGCAGGGTGCAGCCTGTAAGACTTGCTTTCCAAAGGAGGAAGCGTGCGTGAAACTGCGGACACGGAACATGGCCTCACTGATCAAATGCCTTGTGCACCCTGGGGCCTTCACCCTCCCTGTTCCCACGTCCTGGGACCCTGGTCACGCCTGGAGAGCTTTGGGCACCTTCGGGGACAGCGCGGGACGTTCCGGCTGCCCTCGCCCAGCCTCAGACTTTGCTTTCTCCTCCTTGCTTTGCAGGACTGCGGTCCTGGCACCTGTGGCTGCCTGTGCCCACCACCTGGCCCCGGGTCTGTGGCAGCACCAGAAAGCCCGTGCCTGCGAGGCCAGGCTGCCTTCCCATCTCATCTCCGGAAGCACATGGAGGGGTCTCAACAAAGCGCTGGAGTCCACTCCCTGGGCATGCGAGCTTCCTGGTTTAGGGGCTCTTTTGCTCCCAACGCCTGACCTCTGGGTCTTCGTCCTCCCATCTCTGCCTCTTTGTCCCTCAGGAGCCAGGTCTCGTGTCCCTGTAAGCAGAGCAGGAGTCCCAGCAGCCTTTCTGCATCCACTGGCTGATGCCCGGGACACCTGCCTGCCTCCCAGTCCACCTCCCCCTGGGTTAGGAACGGGCCTGTTCGAAATGGCATCCAGGGCTTCTATGGGCCTGGCACACAGCCGGTGCTCAGAGACAGTCTCCTGAGAAAAGGAAGGCTCCTCAGGCTCAGGGAATTTCCCACCTGCTGTTACAACCCTAAGCGTGGGGTTCCTGTGCAGAGCCTGGCGATGAGGAAGTGAGTTCCATCTCCGCAGCATCCCCTCCCTCAGCCCTGCAGGCCCAGCCACCACTGCACAAGCAGAGGCCCCAGCCACGGGTAGGTGTTGATGCTCCCAGGGGTCAGCTCACCGAGCTGGGGGACCACCAAGCAGCCTGCAGGACTCTCTCCTTCCTGCCTTTATCCTGTTTGTTCAGTTTATCATCAGGACAAACCCTTGGAGGGCCCTGGATGGGTCAGAACAGGCCCCAGCCCCAGGCCAGCCTCCAGCCCCAGGGGAAGGGTGGAGTTTGGCTCCAGAACATGGAGACGTGGGGCCAAACCCTGGTTTCTGGGAGACCTCTCCATGCCTCAATTTACTGAGCCAGAAAATGAGAATGAGCACGCATACCGCACAAGTGGGTCGAGTGGGTTAAAGGGACAGTGCTCCTGGTCCACAGAGTTTGGTGAATGTGGGTTGAAAGAAGGAGGGAGAGGGCTTGGGCCGGCCCTGAACGGGTTTGGGAAGCTTTGGCCAAGCTTTCGCCAGGCTGTTACTGAACAAATACTTCTAGGGCCATTGAGACCTCACCTATGCCACCAAGCACCTCTGGAGGGTTGACTTGTCACCTCGCATCCTGGAGTGACACTGTCCTTTCAAAATTCATGCCCACGGGAACCTCAGAATGGGGCCTTATTTGGAAATGGTCTGTGCAGATGAAGTGACCTTTACTTAAGATGAGGGTGTTCCAGATGAGGATGGCCCTCAATCCAGTGCCTGGTGTCCCTGTGAGTAAAACAGAAGACGCGGAGGCACACAGAGGAACCGGAGAGGAGGCCACATGACCACCAGGGCGGAGAGTGGACTGATGTAATCACAGCCAAGGAGCACCCGGAGCCACAAGGAGCCGGAAGAGGCAGGGAGGAGCCGCCCCAGGAGCCTTCTGAGGGACACCTTGAGTTCGGAATTCCGACCTCCAGAGCTGCGAGAGAACATGACCAAGAGGGCTCTGTCATGCGCTTTGGCAGCACGGGAAACCAGCGCACCCGTGCACTCCTGGGCCCTGCCTTCCTCTTCTGTGTTGTGCAGCCATCCTCACTCATGTTGCTGGAAGAGTGAGCGATGTCTCCATGCATAAAACACTGGCCCAGCGCCCGACACAGGACACAGTTGTCATCGCTGTCACAACGGTGTCGACAGTCACATAATTATGACCGTCCAGGGTGCTCACAGCATCCTTGGCTCACCCGGAGGAGCGAGGCACCACCATGCCCCTTTCACAAATGAGCCATCAGCTGCGGTGACTCTGCCTGCCCAAGGTCACACAGCCAAGCAGCACAGGTGGGGTTGAACCCAGGCAGTCTGAGCCCAGGCCCCGCATACCCATCCTAAACCTAACCCTGACTTGGGCCCGGCCTTGCCTCCAGCCACAAGCTCAGCTGCGGTCCCGCTGCCTGGCACTGGGAGGCCACACCCTGAATGGCCGGCCCACATGTAGGCTGCCCCTGGCCCTGGCCGACGCTGCTAACTCCCCCCAGTGTCACTTTGCTATTCATCTCATTTGAGCCTGTCAACGGCAAAAGGTCGGAAACTCCCGCTTCACAGACAGGGCAGGGCTCCCAGGGCTCCTGGGGAATCACGCACAGGCCCACAGGGGGTCTCAGTGGTGTACACACACGGGACCACACGCCCCGGCACACCTGCAGTTGAAGGCTGGGCCCAGGCCCCCCCTGGAATTTTCAGGCTGGAGCCCCTGGTCCAGTCATGGGTCCATTTGGTTGTTGGAAAAGAGACCCAGGTGGCAGCGTCAGAGTGGCTGGTTACAGCCACCGTGGTGCCGGGTGAGGCTTAGAGGCACTGGGCTCGCCCTGGTGAGTCTGGCAGTGTGGCCTGAGCTAACCGGGGGCTGGGGTCACACCTGAGACCCGCTAGACTTGGAATCCAGCAACAGGCTGGCTCTGCTCCCAGACCCCCAGGGCTGCTCACACCAAAGGTCAGCATGGGGTCAGGCCAGGTCCCAGAAGCAAGAGTGCTTTGTCAAAGCTGAAATCATTGCCCGTAATCACTGCGGATTGGCACTGCCAGCACCTGTGAGCTCTGAGTGGGGTCTGCTGAGGGTGCCCCCGACCTCCCCGAGGCCCCCAGCTCGCAGTTTCGCTCCACCCCCATCTGAAACAGCTCAGAAAAGTCCTCAAGAAAGTGTAAAGATCCAACCGTGGCAAGACCCGCAGACAGCAGCCTGCTCGGCCAGTCCACGCCCCGCCTGCCCCGGAGCCCCCCATACCTGCGGCGTGCTCCTCGGGGGCAGCTCCCAGGCCTACAGGACCGTAGCACGCAGGCACCTGGTGGCCGCTCCTGGCCCAGCGCTGGCTGGCCCCACAGGGCTGTCTCCAGCTGGACGGAGCAGGCAGGGGCCGCCCACAGCGGGGCTGACTGCACAGCGGCCTCCGCCCCCTGCTTCCTGCCCTACTTCCTCCCTGCCCCTGAGGGCTGGTGACGGAGAGGCAGGCCCAGTGCGGCTGCACAGACACGGCAGCGGGTTGATCATTAGCTGTTTCCTGGACCGGCTCCAGGCCCTGTCCTGCCTGCTCGCTGCCCAGCCCCCAGGTTCTGTAGTAGAGGCCAGGGGCACCCAGTCCCCCGCCTAGGCTGGGATTGGGGAAGTCCACCAGCCACCCACCCTCCAGCCCTGCCAGCCTCAGCTCTGCTCTCTGTTCCTCTTCCACTTACTGCACACACACATATATGCATGCCTGCACACACACATGCCTGCACACACACACACGCATGTGCATGCAGACACACACACGTGCATGGGCACGCAGACTCATGAGCACAAGTGTGTACACACATAGGCACACATATGCACACAAACGCTCACATGCAGTTCCTTCCGTCTCCGCCTGGGTGCTGTCTGGGCCACTGGCTCCATCAATGGGAACACTTAGGGGAAGAGATGGGCCCCCTCCTCCTCGCTGCAAGCTCTCCTGGTTAACCTGGCCTGTCCCAACGGGCCTACCTCTTTACCTCCCCACACTGGTTCCAGGCCTGAGCCAGGTTTGAGAGCAGAAACCTCCCTGGCCAGGCGGACCCAAGGCCAAAGCACGGAATCTCACCCCTGCCCGCTGAGGAAGCCTGGCCTGGGCTCGTGTCAGCTCGGACAAGAGGCAGAACTGAACTCTGCTGGCCCCGCCTGTCTGCCTGCTCTGATGCCCTTGCCAACACAGGAGTATGAGCACCCACGTGGTGGATGTGGGCTGCTGGCTCCGGCCCAGCTCTAGGAAATGGGATTGGGAGGGATCCCTCCATCCTGTGCTGTGGTAGGTTGGTGCTTTACACACACCTGGTTTAATAAAACCAAGAATAATCGCTAAGTTAAATAGTAACATATCCATCTCACAGATAGGAAAACTAAGTCTCAGGGGGTAATGTGACATGCCCAAGGCCAGTGACCAGCTAGAAGATAAGAATGGAACCAGTTCTGACTGGTCCTGAGGGCTTTAGGGCTGGGATTTTCAAAGGCACTACTGACATTTGGGGTCGCATCCTTCTTTGCTGCAGGGCAGGGAGCTGTCCTGTGCACTGGAGGGTTTTAGCTGGTCCCTGGCCTCCACCCACTGGATGCCAGTAGCCCCCTCCTCTAATCATGACAGCCAAACAGCTCAGATATTGATCCCCTAGGGGTGAAGTTGCCCCAGGCTGAGAATTCCCACCCCAGGTGAGCTACTCAGGTCAAAGCCTCTCCCAGCCCACACCTGCGTCCTTCATCCTCACCCTCCCGTCCTGTTCACCTTTCTCTAATCACAAGCTCTGCCCAGGGGCTGCCGCTTGCCTCAAGTCCCTGCATCCTGCACGGCAAGCCCTAAAGTCACACCCTCCCTCCTCCTCACTGAGGCCAGGGCCTGGGAGCGGGGGTGCAGCTGCAGATGCCCATGCACATCCCCTCGCTGCCCCGAAAAGACGAAAAGACCTCGGGGAGGGCCCACATGAGGCCCAAGCCCCTTAGGGGCCCAGCCACCAGGCTCCCTGGGCCAGTCTGGCCAGGCCCCACTTTCCATGCCACCAGCATGCTCGGTGAGCACACGGTGGGTTGCGGGGGGAGGTTCAGAGGCACCAAAGGACACTTTCAGAGAGTCCCCAGTGGCAGCAATCTGAAAGTCTGACCTACAGGCAGAGGGGCAGCAGCTCCCAGACCAGCTCTTCTTCCCTGCAGGGATGCGGCTCCCCAGCCCTGGCTCGTCTGAGGAGGAAAATGGTGGTCTCTCCAGCCTCATTCAGGGGCAGTCACTCTGTCAGTTTTGTGGAGCTGCCACAACCAAGTGCCACAAACTGGGGACTCCAGACAGCAGAAATGTCATCTCTTACAGTTCTGGAGCCCAAAAGTCCAAAATCAAGCTGTGGGAAGGGCCCCACTCCCTCCGGAAGCTCCAGAGGAGGCCTCTTCCTGCCTGCTCCAGCCTCTGGAGCTCCACGTATGTTCTGCTGGAGGTTGCATTGCTCCAGTCTCTGCCTTTGTCTTCACCCAGGCGCCTCCTCTGTGTCTGTCTCCTCTTCAGTCTCTCCTAAGCGCCCTGTCACTGGATTTGGGGTCCACCTGAATAACCCAAGATGATCTCATCTACAGACCCTTCAGGAAATTACATCTGCAAAGACTCTTTTTCCAAATAAGGTCAGGTTCACAGGTTCAGGGTGGACATACCTTTTGGGTTCAGCTCGGTACATAAGCTGTGATGCAGGCCTGGGACAGTGGTTAGAAATAGTGGCCCCCAACCACAGCCCCTCAACCCCAGCAGCCTGCAGTCCCTCCAGCCTGGTGTCCTCCCGGCCCCCTCCTTGGGCCTTGGGGATGGATGCTACAAGGTCCGGGGACCCCATCCTGAAGCCCCTCCTGGACTCCAGCCCTCAGCACCCCACCCTTCCTTGCAGACACCTGCCGGCCCCATCTCCCACCTTCCTTCTCCCACCAAAGCTCAACTTTCATCCTGCCCAGCCCCCACCAGCTGGGAGCCTCTGTCCAGCTCCCTCTGCCTCCTGTCTCAGGGGACTGGGTAATGCTTCCATCTTTCACAAAGGTCCCGCTGTCACAAAGGTCCCGCTGCCGAAGCCCAGAGCACTTTGGGAGCTGGATTCTCCTGGCACCTTCCCTGTGGAATGGGTGCAACTCTGGGCACCCACCTCTCCTCCATTTGGGCTGCTTTCCTGGGTGAGTGGTCACCCCTGAGGCATCTGCTGCCCCAGTGCCCAGGACCTGTGGATGCCCACGGAAGCACTCAACATCACCACCCCGCCCCAGGTCTTCCTCTCCCTATGCCTCCACCAGTGCCATCTATAGCCTCTGTGGCTCCCTCCCCTGCTCAGTGCATCTTCTCCACCAGGGGCCACATTCACGCCTCGGGTCCAACACATCTGTCAACACAACCTCATGGAGTGGCCACTTCCTCTGAGTAGCCCTGGGGGTCAGGCAGGTGGGGATGTGAGATTCTGTGGCTGTGCCCTGAGTCATCATAAAGATTAAATTAGATTCGAGGACTTTTCTAACAAGCCAAGCACAGGTGCACAGCTCAGTTGCACTGAGATTCTGTGCCCACGCCGAGTTCTTTCCGTGGCCTTGGCCCAGCGAGGAGCACAGAGCAGCTGCACTTGACAGGCAGGTGGGGAAGAACCGACGTCCCTGGGAGGTCAGTGCCTCCTACCAGTGCCCTGGCCGCGTTGCTCCCACCACGGTTGGGGCTGCCTGTGCCCCTGCTCAGATGATGGCCCCAAGGGGCTGTGGAGAGAAGTGGGGAGTGGGCACCCAAGACCACCTGCATTAACTTGCTGCCTGCCTGTGGCACCTCCTCCCGGCCTCAGTTTCCCGTCTGTGACCTGAGACTCAAAGCAGGTGCCCCCAGTTCTCCAGCCTGCTCACACCTCTGCCCCTTCTCCAGAGTGGGCAGAACACTCCTCTCCTGGCCAGAGATGCTTGGCTTCCCCTGTGTTTTTCTGGAAGCTGCGTTGAAAAAAGCCCCCAGACGGGCTCCACATCCACACACAGGTCTGGAGACATTTCCTCTCCTGGCCATTGTCCCCCGCGGTGGCTGGAGACCCTGTATCCTGTTTGTCTCTGCAGCTGTACTTCTGGCCCAAGGCCGGGGGAATTTTCCAAGAGCCTCCCCAACTGCACAGAGCACCCTGACTGCACACAGCACACCCAGCGGCCTCCTGGAGGAAGGAGCCTGAGCCTTCAGGGCTGGGGGCTTCCCAAGCAGGCCCACCTAGAGGCTGCAGATCCTGGGGCAGAATCGCACACAGCCCTGCTGCCAGAGGTCCCGTCCGAACCCCAACTCAGGCTTCAATTCTCCCAGGACAATCTGTCACTCCTCTGGGCCTCAGTCTCCCCATCTTGCAAATGGTAGAGTTGGGCTTGGAGATTTCTAAGTGCCCTCCAGCTCAATAGTTTTGCTCCCTGATGTGGTTGTAATAAATTTCAATTGTCACTTGCCAAGAAGATGCTCAGCCCTTCACAAGGATTGTCATCACATGGGGCTTGCTGATGGCCCCACCAGCTTGACTGTCTCCTGATGCCTGCTGGTGAGTGTCTCCTGATGCCCGCTGAACTGATTCACAGAGGGGCTAGAGGAGGCATGACCTGCCCAGGGCCACACAGCTCCCATGTAGCAGAACCAGCCTGGATCCCAGTCCTTCCAGCACCAAACCTGTGATCCTCACTGTCAGGCCTCTGAGCCCAAGCCAAGCCATCGCATCCCCTGTGCAAGCATCCCCTGTGACTTGCACATATACGCCCAGATGGCCTGAAGTAACTGAAGAATCACAAAAGAAGTGCAAACGCCCTGCCCCGCCTTAACCGATGACATTCCACCACAAAAGACGTGAAAAAGGCCGGTCCTTGCCTTAAGC
>NW_016826022.1:0-563 GCF_001698545.2 Rhinopithecus bieti
TCCCGCGCCTCGGCCCGGCCACCGCCTCTCCCCTCGCCTCCCCCCTCGCCCCGCTCCACACACGCGGGCCGGGGCCTGCGAGCAGCCGTGCCCCCGCCGAAGACGGGGGAACTGCACTGAGAAGCCGCTCCCGGCACGCTCCGAAGACCCCGCGGGGCGGTATCCTCCCCTCCACACACGCACGCTCGCGAGCCGCCCCGGGCAGCGGCCGCGTTCTCTGGCGGGGCTTCGCGGGCGGCTGTGGATCCCGCCACAGAGCTGTTCTTCGGCAGCGCTACTTTCCCGTGCTCACAAAAGCATCTCTCCCCCAACCCATGAATGGATCCCGACCCCTGCTCTGCCACCATTCATGCGTCCCGCATCCCAGGTGTCGCCTTCACCCACACGCCCCACGTCCCCGCGAAACTCGGCCCTCCAGCTTGTGGGACGCGCTGCCTGCGAGGCGGGCCCGGCGGTACCTCGGGGGCGGGAGGGGTCGGTCGCAGGGCCCGGGGCCTGGCGCCCGCGGTGCGTCCGCGGCGAGGGGGTGGGTGTCGCTCGTGAACGCGGCAGGGACCGGCGCA
>NW_016826023.1:0-1358 GCF_001698545.2 Rhinopithecus bieti
TTTTATAATTTTAACTCTTAAGGTTAGCTTTTGATCCATTTTCAGTTAATTTTTATATATGGTATAAGATAATGGTCCAATTGCTTTTGAATGTGTATATGCAGTTTCCCTAGGACAACTTGCTAAAAAGAATATTTCACTTTGAATGGTCTTGAAATTCTAGTCAAAGAGTCATTGACTAGAAAACTTAGGGGTTATTTCTGGGCTCTTTATTCTATTCCATAGGTTCACATATTGCCAGTTTATTTCTTTCAAGTATATAACTTTAAATATATATATACACACACACACACACATATGTATATTTATATATGATGGGTCTTCAAAAAGTTCATAGAAATGTATATTATGAAAAAAATGCATGGATTTCAAAAATTTTTATATATAACTAAACTCATATTAACTTGTTAGAACATGTCTGCACAGGATCTAGTTAAAGGCACCAAGAATTATAAGACATCAATTTGAAAAGAACCCCTATAAGAGCGACATAAATTTTGCTAAAATTGAAGCAAGAACGAACAACAAATGTGTCATGAAGCCTGGGTGAAATAATGGTAAAATCACTGATGTTTTCCTAAAAGTTTATGGTGACAATTCCCTAAAGATATTACTAGTTTACAAATAGACAGACTCATTTTAAAAAGAAAAGAGAAAGTGTTGAAGATGAAGCCCTGAGTATCAGATTATCTACATCAATTTTGAGAAAAAAAAAAGGATCTTGTTTGTGCTCTAATTAAAGAAGAGCAATAATTAACAGTGGAAATAATAGCTAACACAATAGAAATATCAATTAGTTCAGCTTACACAATTCTGACTGAAAAATTAATGTTGAGCAACCTTCCCGCTTGATGGGTGCCAAAATCATTACATCCCCATCAGCTGCAAGTCAGAGCAGAGCTTTCAAGAAAAATTTTTAGTAAGTAAGCTCAACATCCTGAAGCATTACTTCAGAGAATTGTAACAGGAGATGAAACATGGCTTTATCATTACAATCCTGAAGACAAAGCACAAACAAACCAATCACTGTTGAGGATGGAAGTGATCCAGTAAAAGCAAAAGTAGAACACTCAAGAGCAGAGGTTTGGGCAACAGTGTTTTGGAATGCTCAATGTATTTTTGCTTGTTAACTTTCTGGAGGGCCAAAGAACTATCAGTCTGCTTAATATGAGAGTGTTTTGAGAATACCCAAATATTTAGCACACACACACACACACGCACACACATACACACACACACACAATGCCTGGGAAAGCTCCACTTTCCCATGGTGGAGTCTGTCTCCACCATGACAATGTTCTTGCTCACTTCTCTCATAAAACAAGGGCAATTTTGTGAGAGTTTCAAAGGTAAATCAT
>NW_016826024.1:0-565 GCF_001698545.2 Rhinopithecus bieti
CAGAGACGGGCGTATCGCGAGGTCAGGACATCGAGACCATCCTGGCTAACGCGGTGAAACCCCGTCTCTACTAAAAAATACGAAAAATACCTAGCCGGGCGAGGTGGCGGGCGCCTGTGGTCCCAGCTGCTCGGGAGGCTGAGGCAGGAGAATGGCGTAAACCCGGGAGGCGGAGCTTGCAGTGAGCTGAGATCCGGCCACTACACTCCAGCCTGGGTGACAGAGCGGGACTCCATCTCAAAACAACAACAATAACAACAACAACAACAACAACAAAACGATTGAAGGGCCAGGCGTGGTGGTTCACGCCTGTCATCCCAGCACTTTGGGAGACCGAGGTGGGCAGATCACCCGAGGTCAAGAGTTCAAGACCAGCCTGGCCAACATGACCAAACCCTGTCTCTACTAAAAATACAAAAATCAGCCGGACATGGTGGCGGGCACCTGTAATCCCAGGTACTCAGGAGGCTGAGGCAGGAGAATCGCTTGAACCTGGGAGGTATAAGTTGCAGTGAGCCGAGGTTGTGCCACTGCACTCCAGCCTGGGTGACAGAGCGAGATTCTG
>NW_016826025.1:0-1357 GCF_001698545.2 Rhinopithecus bieti
CAAAATGAACCTCTTCTGTATCTTCCCAATAAACAAATGAAAGAATTAAAAATTCACAAAGAAATTTAAAGTCATTTTTAGCAAAGAGGAAGAATAACAACAAAAATGTTCTAAACCTTCGAATTGAAAGACAATCCTACTTCCTGATAAATATTAAAAGATAATTCATAGAACCAAACAACTGATAAGTAATTACCCTGAACCCATCATACTGTTTTGTATTAAAATAGTTCAAAAGAATTACAGAGTTAATACAGCAAACTCTGTCCCAAGGCTGACAGCCTACTACAATGGAATCTGTTTATATTAATTGAAATTAATCGTGCTTAAATTATGCAGTAAGTAAATTCCAATAATAATTTCAAAATAAAATTAATATTTCATAAAGTAGACTTTTCTAAGGTATTTCATCATTTTAACATGTTCCTCAAATAATTTTTTAAAATCATTATACAAAATGACTACATGCTTTTGTTTACTGTTAAATTTCAAAATACAATACTAAAAATTAATACAGATTGGGTATCCTCTTCTGCATATTCAAAGTGAAATGAAGCTGCCAGAGGGGGAAGCTTTTGCATAATTTATGTTCCCTAAAAGATTTGACCAAACAGTGCGAATATTGTTGGGAATTGTAAAAGCGTATCCTGGTTATTGCCTCAAATTCCCATTTTGCTTGGTGTACATAGGCCGTCTTAGTGCTAAATTTGTTGTTGCTGATTGTGGCTCTTTGATGTCTTCATCCAAGAGGCAGCACAACACTCAGAATAAAGAATGCTGCTGATATATGAAAAGGTTCCTGTCATTGCAGAGTTTCATAAATCCTTCTGCAGTGGCAGATGTGCAGTAGTATCATAAGATCAACCTCTGGTTGTTCCTGGTTTCCTTACGTTTTAAATTGAATTAGTGTATAGGGTGAACAGTCATACTGGGTTGGTTTTTGTTCTTCCACGTTGATGCCATTTGTACAGTGCCAGAGATTAAATTCACAATTCATTGTGAATTTGCTGAATGAACTTTCAGAAAGGCATTTCAGATGCTCAGGAACACTCAGTAGTGTTAACTGCAATCAAAGACATAAAACTGTTTCTATTAATTTATTCATGCAAAGTTGATTATTTCCACAAATTGAAGAGAGTCTTACATTGCCCTATTCTTACAGCCCAGGTTATTTTAGGAGTGCTTATCAAATAATGACTGTAGCTTTTCCTTTAGAGATGTTTAAAATTCTTATATATTACATAATTATTGATGTGATTATTTTAAAAACTGTCTCTCCAAGTGCTTTAAAGATAGGAATTCTTTCTTAGCAGAGACTTATAAGTAATGCAAAATAATTTCAAAGCACTTTAGAATA
>NW_016826026.1:0-3217 GCF_001698545.2 Rhinopithecus bieti
AAAAAGAAACTAGAAAATAAAAGTAAATCTGCAGTAAGCAGCAGGAAGTAATAACAATTAGTGTGAAAAAAATCAAATAGAGGAAGAAAATATAATAGAAAAAAATCAACAAAACCAAAATCTAGAAATTTTGTTATTTGAAAAGGTCAACAAAATTGACAAAGTTTTAGCTGATTGGTTAAGAAAGAAATGTTCAAATTACTGATCTTAGAGAAAAAGAGGGTGTGTTACTACCAACATTACAGAAATAAAAATAATTAAAAGAGGGTATTATGAACAACTAAGCAAACAGATAACCTGGACAGATGTATAACAAGAAATTGAATCGGTATTAAAAACTTCCCCCAGTGAAAGGCTCAGGCCCAGAAGTCTTCACTGATGAATTCTACCAAACATATAAACAACTCTTCTAAAAAATAGAAGAGAAAGGAATACTTCCTAACCAGACAAAGATATCACAAGAAAACAAGCTGCAGGCAATATGCCTTATGAAAATAGACTTGAAAAGCCTCAAAAAATTATCAAACCTAATACAACAACATATTAACATGATTGCTACCATAACCAGGTGAGATTTATCCCAGGAATGTAAGGTTGGTTTAACATCCAAAATTTAATCAATGTATTATACCATATCAATAGAATAAAGGACAAAATATCATATGGTCATCACAATAAATATAGAAAATTCATGTGACAAAGTACAAAACCCTTTCAAGCTTGAAAAATAGAGAACACTTAACAAATAAAGAATAGAGGGTATTGTGAATTGAATAGTGTCCCCCACTCCCAAAAGACATGCTAAAAGCCTGAGCCCAGGTACCTGCAAATGTGACCTTATGTAGAAATAGAGTCTTTGCAGATGCAGTCAAGTTAAGATGGTATTTTTATAAGAAGAGGAAAAGAGGCATACACAGAGAGAAGAATGCCACATAAGGGCACTGACCACGGGAAAAACACCATGTGATGTTACAGGTAGAGATTAAAGTGCTACAGTTCAAAGACAAGTAAAACTAATGATTTACAGCCATCATTAGAAGCAAGGAAGAGGCAAGAAAAATTCTCCCCTACAGGTTTTAGCAGGAGTATGGCCTGCTGGAATCTTGATTTTGGATCTAGCCTCCAGAAGTCTGAGACAATGAGTTTTGTCTACCCAGCTACCTGGATTGTGACACTTAATTACAGAAGCCCTGGGAAACTAATACAGAAGAGGATTTCCTCAACCTGATAAAAGGCAACTACAAAAACTTCCCAGCTAATGTTATTGTGAAACACTGAATGCTTTCCCCTAAGATCAGGAAAAAGTGAAGGATGCCTGGTCTCACCACTTCTATTCAGTATTGTACTGGAAGTCCAGGCCATGGAAATCAGGCAAGAAAAATAAATAAAAGACATCCAAATTAGAAAGGAATAAGTAAAATTATCTCTATTTGTAGACAACATGACCTTATAATTAGAAAATTATAAAGAATCTATGAAAAAATATTAGAAATAATAAAATAATTCAGCAAATTTGTAGGATACAAGATCAATATACAAAATGAATTATTTCATACATTAAAAATGAATAATCTAAAAGTGAAATTAAGAAAATGTTTACAATGGCATCAAAAGTTGTAAAACTTAGGAATAAAAGAGATGCAAGACTTGTATACTGAAGAATACAAAGCATTGTTGAAAGAAATTAAAGATCAAAAGATAGAAAATATCCCATGTTCTCAGATCAAAAGACTTAATATTATTAAGATATCAATATCCCCCCAATTGATCTACAGACTCTATGGAATCATTATCCAAATCACAACTGGCTTTTTTTTTTCAGAAATTGACAAGTGGATCCTACCATTTCTATTGAAATGCAAGGGACATAGAATAGTCAAAACAACCTTGAGAAAAAAACAACATTGGAGGACTTAACTTTCCAATTTCAAAAACTACTACAAAACTACAATTATTAAGAAAATGTGGTACTAGAATATGAATAGACATATAGATCAATGAAATAGAATTGAAAGTTCAAAAGTAAACATTTGCTTTTATGGTCAACTGATTTTTGACAAGGGTACCAGGACAATTCAATGGAAAAAGAATAGACTTTCAAAACCTAGTGCTAGAATAACTGGATATACACATGAAATGTAATGAAATTTGGCCCTACCTCACACCATACACAAAAATTAGCTTAAATGTATCATAAAAGAAAACAAATACCCTGATTAAAATGGGCAAAACACTTAAACATTTCTCAAAAGAAGATATATATAAAATGCCAATGGGTTTGTGAAAAATGCTCAACATCCTAATCATTGGGGAAATGCATGTTACAATCGCAATGAGATATCACCTTACACCTGTTAGAATGACTGTTATAAAAAGAGAAGAATGATAACAAGTGTTGATCAAGGATGTGGAAAAAAGGTAACACTTGTATATCATTGGTGGGAATGTGCATTAGTACAACCATTATTGAAAACAGTATGGTAGCTCCTCAAAAAACTGAAAACAGAATTACCGTAGGATCCAGCAATCCCACTTCTGGGTATATATCCAAAAGAATTTAAACCAGTATGTCAAAGAGATATCTTCACTCCTGTGTTTATTGTAACATTAGTCACAAAAGCCATGATATGGAATCAACTTAAGTTTCCATCAATGGATGGATCAATGGATAAAGAAAATGTGGTGCATATACACAATGGAGTATTATTCAGCCTTAAATAAAGAAGAATATCCTTTTGTTTATGACAACATGGATAAACCTGGAGGGCATTATGCTAAATGAAATAAGCCAGGCACAGAAAGTCGAATACTGCATGATCTCACTTATGTGTGGAATCTGAAAAAGTCAAACTCACTGAAGTAAAGAGTAGAATGGTGGCTACCAGAGGCTGTGGATTTGGGGGTGGAAAACGGGAAGATGTTGATCAAAAGGGGTAAAATTTTAGGAGGAATAACTTTTGAGACTTTATGACACAATGTAGTGACCATAGTTAATAATATTGTATATTTCAAAATTGCTAAAATAATAGATTTTAAATGTTCTTGCTATAAAATATGATACATATATGAGGTGATAGATATGTTAAATAGCTTGATATAATCATTCCACAATGTATACATATATCAAAACATACATTGTACCCCATAAAAGTATACAATTATTTGTCAGTTAAAGCAAAATAAAATTAAAATAAAAGTTTTAAAACTTCTGTAAAAT
>NW_016826026.1:5506-8016 GCF_001698545.2 Rhinopithecus bieti
TTTTTTTTTTTTTTTGGAAATGCCTTACTTTATTATACATAGTAATTTTCCAATCATGCTATAATTATCAAGATTATTTTATATTCTTCAAAGCTCAGTTAAAATAAACCCAATCCTTTTCCTTCAATTTCTTTATATGGATGCATAACTTCTTTAACTGAATTGAAATGAAACCTGAATTGAGATTCCAGAAACCTGCATTTTTATGATGACTCACTGACTAGGTATGTCACCTTGAACAAGTCACTTAACCTTTCAGAGCATTTATATTCTCATGTGGACAATTATGGAATTGCTCAAAAAGGAAGAAGATACCAAAAGATGGAAGTGAATATTTAGGTAGGGGTCATATCCTTCAGGGCCTTGTAATCCAAAGAAAGAGGTTGGGACTTTGTCTTGTAGGTAATAGCAAACCATCGAAAAGTTTTACACAGAGGAGAAATGAGGTTCTATTTGCATTACAAAAAGATCATTTAAGCAGTTGTATGTAGATGGAAGGGTGGTTTGACAGTGGAGGGAGGGAGCCAATAAAAAAGATTATTTTAGTACCTGAGCAAGAGATGATAGGGACATAAATTAAGGTAGTGTCAATGGAGGTAGAAGATTTGGCTGTAAGTAAAAAAAAAAAACCTTATGATACAACTACCCTGGGGATATGTTCCCTGCCTCCTGCTCCAGTTGAGGACCAACATATAATCAGATTGATCCAGAGACAGAATTTTGGAGAACATTAATATTTAAAGGACAGGCAAAAAAAAAAAAAAAAAAATCCTTGAAAACTAAGAGAATACAGAGGCGACCGACCCAAAGAGTGGAAGCCAAGAAAGCAGAGAACTTCAAGAAGAGAATAGTCAGCAGCACCAGTTGCTGCAAATAAATTAAGTAAATAAGAACGTAAATCTTTCCATAGTCATTGGCTTTTGGTAACTGAATCAGTTAACTATCTTCACAAATGTAAGTGGCATATAGCAATAAGCCCATATTGCCTTTCATGAGTTTACAGCTTGGGTGGGGTGGCACTTCTTTATGCTGCAGGTTGATTGGGGTCACTCTGTTCCATATGTCACTCATTCTCCTCCTGAGATGAGTAGGCTAGCCCAGAGCATGTTTGTTTTAAGGTAATGGAGAAGTGCAAAAGGGATAGCCACACTGTATAAATACATTTCAAGCCTCTGCTTGTGTTACTTCTATTAATATCCCACAGGGATTAGGCAAAGCAAGTCACATGACCAAGCTCAATGTCAAGGGCATGCTGTCTTTTGTAGGAAGAACTTCAAAGTTACTTAGCAAAGGGCATGGATACAGGGAGAGGTAAAGAATTGGGGCCAATAATTCAATTTGCCATAGTGACTTCTGTCAGAATAGTTTTAGTGGAACGACGATGGCAGAAACCTGATTTTCATGAATTGGAGAGTGGCAGGAATATAATCAAGTAGAGATAATGAGTGAGTATCTGCCTTCTAAAGAGTGTGACTGTCAAAGGAAAGAAAATGATAGAGTGCGGAATATTGTTGTTGTTGTTTAAAGATGAGAGAGACGCTCATGCTTGAAGTCTCTAGAGAAGGACCCCGCAGAGAGGCAAGAAGTTGGAACACACAAAGAGAGAGGGAGTATGTGGAGGAGGATCCCAGAATAGATGGGTGCCCAGATGGTGAAATCAACTTCCAATAGCAGAAAAGTCGCCTCTTCCTCTGAGACTAGAGAAAAGGATACAAGATGTAAAGTCTGATATTTCATGAAATGTATATTTGATATATTCAATTTCCCCTGTGGAACTGTAGGTAGGGTCATTTACTGTGAGATTTCTTTCAGTTCATGTTGTCAGGAATTAGTCTATAAACCACATTAGATATTTCAAACAGAGGAAATTCAATACAGAGGACTGGCTGCTCCACAAGAATGAAGGAGCTGACAAACCCAACAGAAGATAGTGAGGCAACCCGGAGTTTAGTAACTTCAGGGAACTATTACCACCTCAAGGGTTGGGGAACCAACAAGTTTTACCAAAGCCCAGAAACCAGAACCATCGTGTGCTAATTCAACCACTATAAGGTCTGCACAGAAGGTACTGGAATTACAGAGGGAGCAGCTGTCCAGTGGGAAATGGAGACATAAAGGAGATACTGCCAAGACAAAGAGAGAAAGGGGATAATTCTCTTGTTTCACCTTTTCTCATGCTCTTCTATCTCCCACTAGTGTGTCTCATGACTTACCCTAATTAGAAGTCAGCTAGCACGAAATCCCAGGAAATTCTGAGCTCCTGTGGGAGTTAGTACATCTCAATACTGAGTTGAGTAGGAAATGGGTAGAGAATGGATCTAAGAGCAAACGACCTCTTAGTGGTTAGCTAACACAGCTACATTTTCCATGAATCCCTTGGTTCAAGAATGTAAATACAGTATCCAAGGAAAATAACAAGTCCAACATGTAGAACTTTTGTTCATAAACATATTAGGATCCTGTTTTATAATTTTCCAAGCAATTGCTTGATTTTGATACCTCAGGACAAG
>NW_016826027.1:0-3172 GCF_001698545.2 Rhinopithecus bieti
CTTTTTTTTTTTTCTTATTTATTTATTATTTTATTTATTTATTTATTTTTTGCCTGATTGCTCTGGCTAAGATTTCCAATATTACGTTGAATAGAAGTAGTTAGAAGGTTCATTCTCATTTTGTGCCAGTTTTCAAGGGGAATGCTTCCGGCTTTGCCCATTCAGTATAACGTTGGCTGCGGATTTGTCATAGATGGCTCTTATTATTTTGAGGTGGATTCCTTCAATATTTAGTGGAAGGAACTTAGAGAGTTTTTAACATGAAAGGATGTTGGATTTTATTGAAAATGCTTTCTGCATCTAGTGAGAAAATCACATGCTTTTTTGTCTTTAGTTTTGTTTATGTAATGAATATTTATTAATTTGTTTATGTTGAAACAACCTTTCATTCCAGGGCTGAAGCCTACTTAATCATGGTGGATTAGCTGTATGATGTGCTGCTGGATTGGGTTTGCAAGTATTTTGTTGAGGATTTTTTGCATTGATGTTCATCAAAGATATTGGCCTAATATTTTTTATTTGTGAGTAATTCTTGGACAGGTTTTGGTATCTGGGTGATGCAGACCTTAACAGAATGAGTTTGGGAGGAGTGCCTCCTCATTTTTTTGGAATAGTTTATGTAGGAATGGGACCAGCTCTTCTTTGTATATCTGGTAAAATTCAGCTGTGAATCCATCAGGTCCCATGCCTTTTTGTTGCTGTTGTTATTGTTAAGCTATTTATTAATGATTCAATTTTTGAACTTATTATTGGTGTTTTCAGGGAATCAGTTTCTTCCTGGCTCAGTGTTGAAAAGGGTTATGTGTCTAGAGGTTTATTCATATCTTCTGGGTTTTCTATTTTGTGTGCATGGAATTGTTCATAGTAGTTTTGATAATTATTTTTATTTCTGTGGAATCGGTGGTAACATTTCTTTTGTCATTTTTAATTGTGTTTATTTGTATCTTATCTCTTTTCTTCTTCATTGGTTTAGTTGGTTGCCTGCCTTATTAATTTTTTCAAAAGAAAACACAAACCCTGCATTTGTTTATCTTGTGAATGGTTTTATGTGTCTTGGTTTCCTTCAGTTCAGTTCTAATTTTCATTATTTCTCACCTTCTGCTGGCTTCAGGGGGTGATTTTCTCTTGCTTCTTGTATTAGTTCATTTTCACATGGCTGATAAAGACATACCCAAGACTAGAAGGAAAAAGAGGTTTAATTGGACTTACAGTTTCACATGGCTGAGGAGGCCTCAAAATCATGGCGGAAAGTGAAAGGCACTTCTTACACTGTTGTGGCAAGAGAAAATGAGGAGAAAGCAAAAGGGGAAACCCCTGTTAAACCCATTAGATCTGGTAAGTCTTATTCACTCTCATGAGAATAGTGCAGGAAAGACCAGCCCCCATGATTCAATTGCCTCCCCCTAGGTCCCTCCCACAGTACATGGTAATTCTGGGAGTCACAATTCAAGTTGAGATTTCGGCGGGGATACAGCCAAACCATATCATTCTGTCACCAGCCCCTCCAAATCTCATGTCCTCACATTTTAAAACCAATCATGCCTTCCCAACAGTCCCCAAAGTCTTAACTCAGAAGTCCACAGTCCAAAGTCTCATCTGAGACAAGGCGAGTCTCTTCTGCCTATGAACCTGTAATATAAAAAGCAAGCTAGTTATTTCCTAGATACCATGGGTGTACAGGTATTGGGTAAATACAGCCATTCCAAATGGGAGAAATTGGCCAAAACAAAGGGGTTTAGGGCCTATGCAAGTTCTGATCACTGGGATCACTAATTCCCCTCTGGTTAGGGTGGGTTTAAATGCTCCCTCCATGGGCAGTCTTTAGCTGAGTTTAGTTTGGTTTTCCTTTCTGCTCTAACAGGACAGCACTGAGTTCAATGCCTGATAATTGCTGTGTTCTTTCTCCCTAGGCACCCAGAGAGGCTCTCTACACAATGCTGTTGCTGATGAGGTTTCAGGGAGGGGTGGCATTGGTGATTCAAGACTTTTTTCTATCTATTTAGTGTCACTTTCAGAGATTTGTATTTAAAACCAGATATTATGAGAGCTTACCTGATATTGGATTCTTATGAAGGTGCTTTTTCTGTGTATATGGTTGTTAAATTGGTGTCCCTGTGGATAGGACGATTGGTGAAGCCTTCTACTCTGCCATCTTGCTGATCTCTTGTGACAAGTCTTTGATTTTTAAAAATCAACATTTAATAATTTTCAACATACATTTTCTGTACATGTTTTGTTACATTTATACATAAATATTCATTCTTTATTTTGGGGAACTATTGTGAATAATACTGTGTGTTTAATTTCAGTTTCCATGTGTTTATTGCTACTATACAAATATAAAATTATTTGTTGCCTTAATATGCAACTTTGCTAAAAACACATTATTTCTAAGAATTTTGAGTGGTATATTTCTTGATATTTTCTACAGGTATAGTCATGTTTTCTGATAATAAGAAAAGTTTAATTTTCCCTTCTCTATCTGCCCTTAATTTTTTTTCTTGCCTTATTGCACAGGTTTGAACTTCCAATAGTATTTTGAATAAAAGATTTGAAAGTGAAAATCATTACTTTATGACTTATTTTAGAAAAAATGGCTTTACTCCTTTGCTATTAAACATGAAATGAACTATAGGTTTCTAAAGACATTCACTATCAAGTTGAGGTAGTTCTCTATTCATAGTTTGCTGAGGGGTTTAAAATGAATGTGTGTTAGATTTTGTCAAATATTTTCTCTGCACTAGTTGATATTTCCCTCTATCTACTTTAGCATGTTAGTACATTGAATTACATTGTTTTATTTTAAAATGTTGAACCAGCCTTGTATCAATGGAATAAATCTCAGTAGGTCATGTTTTATAATTCTTTATATATTACTAAACTGAACTTCATAAGTATTTGAGGATTTTTGAAAATATATTTATGAGAGACATTGGTCTGCAGTTTTTAATGTTTTCCTTTTGTATTGCCTTTTTCTGATTTTGGTATTAGGGAAATGTTGGCCCCATAAAATTATTTGGGAACTATTGCCTTCTGAAAGTTATTGTGTATAATTAGTGTTGTTCTTTATTAAATGTCTGATATAATTTATTTTTGGAAACATCTGGACTCAAAGTTTTCTGTTTTATAATTTTTCAAATTTTATTAATTCAATTCATTCAATAGTTATTGA